>NW_024044829.1:887009-957009 GCF_015852505.1 Tachyglossus aculeatus
TGCCTTTTACCTCTCTTTTCATGGTATTTCTTAAGTTCTTATTACATGCCAGGCACTGTACTAAGCTCTGGGGTGAATACAAGAAACTTGGGTGGGTTGAAGTCGCTGTCCCACACAGAGCTCACAGTCTCAGTTCCCATATTACAGATGAGGGAACTGAGGCACAGAGAAGCGAAGTGAGTTGCCCTCAAATCACCCAAAAGAGAACCATCCTGGCACAGTGGAAAGAGGATGGGCCTGGGTTTTAATTTCAACTCTGTCAATGGCAACGGCAATGCCAATGGCAACAATGCCAATGGGTGACCTTGGGGAAGTTACTTATCTTCTCTTGCCTCAGTTCTCCTGTTCTCCCTCCTGCTCAAACTGTGAGCAGGGTACTGATTAACTTGCCCAGTGCTTAGAACGATATTTAACACATAGTAAGCACATAACGAATACCATTAAAAAAATAAAAAGAGATGGAGCCGTTATTAGAACCCAGGTCATCTGACTCCAAGCCCATGTTCTATCCACTAGACCACATTGCTTCCCTCTTTAATCCTCCCAAGATTTGGTGGGGAGAGTCTTGTAAGGAGGAGTTGGTTGTGAAGTATCTGGCTTGTGCAATCACAGTCATACCCTCTTGCCCCTTCCCGGAGTGTTTAGCTGATGCTTGAAGTCACCACGGCCATGACGCCATGCCATAACGCCCTTGCCCGGCAGCTAAGGTAGCAGGGATTTAGGCAGTGGATGGAGGGGACCAGGAGGCTACCGTAGGGGTAAATGATTTCTCTCTGCTTGTATACGCAGCCCTGGTTCTAACTCCATCCTGGACCCCGGGTACGAACGTCTTCCCAGAGAAAGCCTCACACGCACATCGATTAGCTTGATGGTCCATCCCTGCCCCTCTCCAACCCCGGGCACTCTCACCGGACCAGCGTGGGGCTGGGGGACCCCCGACCCACTCTGGGCTGGTCTGATCCCCCTTCTCTCCTCGGACCCCTGGATACATTGGCCACGAAGGGACAGCATGGGGGCATCAGACAGGCTTTCCATACAGGTCCCCCGTCCCCTTAGATAAAGTCGCCGCTGCTCCGAGGGGATTCCCCAGAGGATCGGATCATGGAGATGCGCCACTACAGTCTTCGAGTCCCCACAGAGTTGAAGATCCGGTGATGGCACTTGTTTGCAGGGTTCCCATGGTAACAGCATCCTAACGGTTCCCGCTGTTAGTGACCATTTGGATCAACAGGTGTGCGATTCAGCTTCGTTTTTTTTTTCTTCAAGCTCTTACTATGTGCCACGCACTGTACTAAATCCTGGGATTCGATATAAGCTAATTAGGTTGGACACAGTCCTTGTCCCCCATGGTGTTCAGTCTCAATCCCCATTTTACAGATGAGGGAACTGAGCCCCAGAGAAGTGAATAGACTTTCCCAAGGTCACACAGCAGAAGTGTAGCAGAGCCGAGATTAGAACCCACGCCATTCTGACTCCCAGGCCCATGCTGCATCAACTAGGCCTCAAGCAATCAATCGGTCATTTAGTCGGTTGTATTTTCTGACGGTTTTTGATTGCAAAACTAGAGAGAGGAATGATTTTGTATCCATCCTAACACCCTCCCCCTAGCAGGTTTGCGGTATCAACCCAGAGACGCAGCATGAGAAGCATCATGGCTTAGTGGTAAGAGCCCAGGCTTGGAAGTCAGAGTAAGTGGGTTCTAATCCTGGCTCTGTCACGTGTCTGCTATGAGACTTTGGGCAAGTCACTTAACTTCTCTGGGCCTCAGTTACCGCATTTGGAAAATGGGGATTAAGACTGTGAATCCCAGATGGGAAAACCTGATTAGGTTCTGCCTACCCGGGGGCTTAGAGCAGTGCTTAACACATAGTAAGCGCTTAATACAATTATTATTCTTGTTTTTATTATTTACAGTTTGGGAAGGGTGAGGGGTTCTGAGAACGGGGTGATGGGATGGAATCACTGATACTGGTTGGGTGGACAGGACGGGAAGATCCCTGGATTCGGAAGGAATAGGTTCTAGCCTAGGGTTTGTCCTCTTCTATCTCAGAACTGAAACACTGTACAAAATTGGGGTCAGGAGGTAACTGCATTCTTTCCTCTGAATGGCCCTGTCCCCTTTCAAAATATCTCAGTGATGGAAAATGGAAAAATAATTTGTCAGCCCACATTTCCTCCTACACCCTTCCAGTCCATCAGAACACAACTTTCCCCACCTTCAATGCCCCTCCATCATCCCATCACTTCCACGATGCCTCACACGATTCGATTTTCTTTTCCCTATGTCATCTTCTCTCTACTACCAATCAGCATCTTAGACCACTTCTCCATTTCTGCACTCACATCCACTGTTATAGTTTCGTACATAGTGACTTTTGTAAAATGTTCTCTTGAAGCACATAGTCATCTATTTACCATACTTTCCATTCTCTTCTTCATCCTCACATTAATTAATTCTGGGTCTATCTCTGCTCTTAGATTTTAAACTCATGGAAAGCAGGGATGGTGTTTAATTTATTCTGATCTCTCTGGAGGGTTTACTACAGTACCTTACATCCAGGATGTAAATATCATTGATGGATAGATTGATGGATAGATGGATTGACAGATGGATGCATGGATGGGTTATTGAGTGGATGGATAGATGGAAGGGTGGGTGCGTAGATTGGATGGATGGATGGATGAATGAATGAGTGGACTGTCTGCTGTGTGACCTTAGGCAAGGCATTTCGCTTCTCTGTGCCTCAGTTATCAAATTTGTAAAATGGAAATTGAGACTGTGAGCCCCATCTGGCATAGGGACTCTCTAAATCCTGATTAGCTTGTAACCACCCCAACATGTAGTACAATGCCTGGCACAGAGTAAGCTCTTAGCAAATACCATTATTATTATTATGGATTGATGGATGGGTGGATGGATGGATGGATGGTTGGGTGGATGGATGGATGGATGAATGGATGGATGGATGGATAGATGAAAGGACGGATGGACGGATGGATGGATGGATGGATGGATGGATGGATGGATGGATGGAAGGATGGGTGGATGGATGGATGGATGGATGGATGGATGGATGGATGGATGGACAGACAGATAAGTGAACAGAAAGACAGGTGGACAGATGGATAGTAGAAAGGATGAATGGAAGGATGAACGAATGGATTCGAGGCAAGGATTTGATCAGTCAAATTCATTCATTCATTAATTCCATCATATTTAATGCGCGCTTACTGTGTGCAGAACACTGAACTAATCGCTTGGAAAGTACAGTTCAGCAACAAAAAGAGATAATCCCTGCCCACAACGGGCTCACAGTCTACAAGGGGGAAGACAGATATCAAAACAAGTAAGCAGGCAGTCAAATGTGGGGGCAAGTTTCCATGATAGCATCATTTCTCCCTTGTCACCCTCCGATTTTCTGATTTTCAAAGCCACCAAGAGTGATCTTAAAATTCATAGGATTACTGTTATTATCAGTAGTAGTATCAACATTATCATTAACGAATTTATTAAGAATTTACTTACAAAAGACTTCCAAGTGTTGGAGTAGAAACAAACTAATCAGATCAGACACGTTTCCTGACCCACAGGGGCTTAGATTGTAAGAGAAAGAGAGAACACATATTGAATCCCGATTTTAGAGACCCGAAGGTGCTACATGGCTGGACCAAGGTCATACAGCAGGCCGGTAGCAGAACCGGATAGATCCTTCAAAAGTCATGACTCCCAGCCCCAAACTCATTCCCAGCCACGTTGCCGCCCAAACAATCACTTGTCATTCATTCATTCATTCAATCAATCATATTTAGGGAGTGCTTACGGTGTGCAGAGCACTGTACTAAGCGCTTGGAAAGTACAATACAGAATAAAGAGAGACAATCCCTGCCCACACCGAGCTTACAGTCACACAGGTCTTATCAGCCTCTGTCTCAGACATTGGCAAATCCTCAGACGCTGGACATTCTCTTTAGACAGCTCTTTATATGGATACACCCACAGAACCATGATGAGGAATGGGATAATCAGCAAAAGGAAGCAGACATTTTGTCCCTTAGAGAAGGAAGGAGTTGTCTCCCCTTTAGGACTCTCCCAGAAAGGCATTCATGACACGGTTCCTCAGGCTGTTAATGAGGGGGTTCAGGGTGGGGTGCACTACGGTGAAGAACACGGAGACCAGCAGGTTCAGGGTCAAGGGGGAGTCTGACACGGACTTGAGGTAGGAGATCCCGGCCGTAGAGACGAAGACAGTGTGGACTGCGAGGTGAGGCAAGCAGGTGGAGAAGGCTTTGGCGCAACTCGCGGAGACCGCATTCCTCAGCAGGCCTGGAAGATCCGCACGTATGAGGCGATGATGAGAATGAAGAAAGCGACGCCTAACGCTACCCCGGCGGTGACGCTCATGTCGATGGCGACGTGGTCCTCGGAGCAGGTGATCTTTAGCAGGGAGGGGACGTCACAGAAAAACTGCTGGATGATGTTGGAACCAGAGAAGGACAGGGAGAAGGTCGAAGCTGAAAGCAAGGCTCCAGGCAATTCCTAAGTAAACCAGGAGATGGCGGCCATTTTCCCACAGGCCCCTCGAGCCATGACGACCTCGTAGCTCAGGGGAAGGCAGAGGGCGGTGTAGCGGTCGTAGGACATTGCCGTGAGGACGAACAGATCTGGGCTGGTCAGCAAGACCACCTGGACAGCAGAACCCATGAGGGATATAGATCTTTTGTAGGTAACGGAGTTGTGGATGGAGTTGGGCACGGTGATGGAGATGAGGCAGAGGTCGAGGACGGTGAGGTTCCTGAGAAAGAAGCACATGGGGGTGTGGAGGCGCCGGTCGAGGGCGGAGAGGGCAACGATAAGGAGATTCAGCTCCCTAACCTCTGAGAAACCCAGCAGTAGGAATTCCCTCACCGCGAAGATGTTCGTCATTGGTAGATGATGACTCCCTGCACAGGAGAAAGATTATTGAGGAGGGGAAGGCAACAGGGGTTTTGCCTGTCAGTCTATGGGAGGAGCAACCTACGGTATATTGAAAAAGAATTATCAATTCCAAAATGACCTAGAAACTTGAGAAAATAATTCCATGCTACTAGGAGGGAATTCCCAAGGAGTATTGACACCATAATTCTCCAAGTGGGGAAAACAAGATGACAAAGATATAAAAGGGGAAATCACTCACAGTAATAGTAGCCTTGGGCGTGGCCGTGGGCTGGGAGAAATGATTAATCGATGGTATTTACTGAGTGCAAACTGTGTGCGGAGCACTGGACTAAAGCTTTGAGGAGAGGACAGTCCAACAGTTGGTAGACACATTCCCTGCCCACAACGAGCAGACAGTCTAAGGGAATGGAAGGATGATGGGGGCGTTGATGAAGGGATAATGGAGAGATGATGGAGGGACGATGGAGCGGTGATGGGGTGATGACGGAGAGCCGATGGAGGGCCGATGAAAGGATGTCAGCGAGACGATGGAGGTGGTGTCCTAGAACAAACAGCAGATAAGTGCTGGTCCAGGTACAAGGACCATGTGACCGAAAACCTGAGCAGAGGAAGTGATTCCAGTATTAGTGGCTTGTGCTGTGGGACCTACCACTGTCTCTTCCCTGGTGAAGCATGGTTTCTGCTCCTTCAAACCCTCCTGCTATACTGACAGACATTGACAAATCTTCACACGCTGGACCTTCTCTTTGGACAGCTCTTTATATGGATACCCCCATGGTCAGAACACTTATCGGGAATGGGGTAGTCAGCAAAGAGAAACAGAGATTTTATCCCTTAGAGGAGGGAAGAGGAATCTCCCCTTTAGGACTCTCCCCAGGGCGGACTTCATGTCCCGGTTCCTCAGGCTGTAGATGATGGGGTTCGGGGTGTGGGTTACCATGGTGTAGAACACGGACACCAGCAGGTCCGGGTCGAGGGGGAATTCATTCATTCAATCGTATTTATTGAGCGCTTCCTGTATGCAGAGCGCAGTACTAAGCGCTTGGGAAAGTACAGGTTGGCAACATATAGAGACGGTCCCTACCCAACAGCGGGCTCACAGTTTACAATCAGACACGGGCTTGAGGTAGAAAATGGCGGCCGTAGAGAGGTAGATGTTAATGACGGCGAAGTGAGGCATGCAGATGGAGAAGGCTTGGGCCCGGCCCTCGGTGGCCGGCATCCTCAGCACAGCCTGGAATATGCGCACGTAGGAGATGATGATGAAGGCAAAGCAGCCTAAACCTAAGCTACCCCAACGGTGACGCTCACATCAATGGCGACATGGCCCTCGGAGCAGGAGATCTTCAGCAGGGTGGGGACATCACAGAAGAACTGCTGCACAATGTTGGAACCACAGAAGCTAAGGGAGAAAGTCGAAGCTGAATACAAAGCCCCCAAAACACCCCACTGAGCCAGGAGGCGGCTGCCATCTTTCCACAGGCCGTGTTGGTCATGATGATCTCATAGCACAGGGGGTAACAGACATCGCCGTGAGTATGAGAACCTCTGAACCGACAAACAGGAACACCAGGAAGACCTGAGCAACACAGCACACGAAGTAGTTGGAGTTGCTGTTGGTCACGGAGTTGAGGACGAAGTTTGGGACAATGATGGTGATGAGGCAGCGGTCGACGATAGACAAGTACCTGAGGAAGAGGTACATGGGGCTGTGGAGGCACCGGCCGAGGACGGTGACGATGATGATGAGGAGATTCCCCAGCAGGACCGCCAGATAGATCAGGAGGAGCAGCGTGGCTTGGACGTGCTGCAGCTCCCGGATGTCTGAGAGTCCCAGCAGGAGGAATTTCCGCACCGTGGAGACGTTGGACATGTTTTGGGAGGCATCATTGACTTTCTGCAATCGATGAGGGAAGAGCCAAAGTTAGAGTCAATTGATGAGATGAATGAGGAATTGAATTCGAAATGATCTTTGATTTCACCGTGGAGACATTGAACATTTCTGGGGAATGATGTGGACTCCCTGCACATGAAGAGGGAAGAAATCAATGTAGAGACATTGATGTTGGGGGAGAAAGAATAGGACAAAGTCAAGCAATTCTATTTATTGAGTAACTACAGGGGACACAGTATTAGTACGTATGAAACCTGCCCCCAAGGAGCTTCCATTCTATTGGAAGCACCAAGCTTCAAATTGTGAAGAAGCAGGGTGCACTACTGGGACGAACACAGGCCTGGGAGTCAGAGGACATGGGGTCTAATTAATTAATTAATTCATTCATTCATTCAATCAATCAAGCGTATTTATTGAGCGCTTACTGTGTGCAGAGCACTGTACTAAGCGCTTGGCATGTACAAGTTGGCAACATATAGAGACAGTCCTTACCCAACAGTGGGCTCACAGCAATTAATAGTATTTATTGAGCTCTTACTGTGTGCAGAGCACTGTATTAAGCGCTTGGGAAGTACAAGTTGGCAACATATAGAGACGGTCCCTACCCAACAACGGTCTCACAGTCTAGAAGGGGGAGACAGACAAAAAAAACCATAACATGTGGACAGTTGTCAAGCCATCAGAATAAATAGAAATAAAGCTAGATGCACATCATTAACAAAATAAAGAATAGTAAATATGTGCAAGTAACATAAATAGAGTAATAAATCTTTGCAAACATATATATATAGGTGCTGTGGGGAGGGGAAGGAGGTAGGGCGGGGGGGGATGGGGAGGAGAGGAATCCCACCTCTACCAGTTCTCTGCTGCATAGCCATGGGAAAGTGACTTAAATTCTCTACGCCTCAGTTTTCTCAATAGTAAAATGGGTATTCGATATCTGTTTTCCCACTTACCTAGTCAGTGAATACCTTATGGGACACGGACTATGTACACCACGTAGACCTGAATCTCCCCCAGCACTTAATACTTTGCTTGGCACATAGAAAACACATAGTAAATATCAAAAGAATTATTTTTGATTGAGGAGACAGAAACAAAAATGAATAGCAGATACCAGAGGTCAGAGAAAATAAAGATATGTTCATGCCTGTTGTGAAATTTTCTCTGTGGTTTTAGAGTCAAACAAGAAGTGCCTTTACACATAAATTCATCCACGTAGTGGAGACAGAATGGGCCTGGTATACATAAGGACTTAGATTATAATCCTGTCTCTGTTCCATGTCTGCTGTGTAAACTGGGGACCAGTCGCTTACCTTCTCTGTGCCTCAGTTACCTCATCTGAAAAATGGAGATTACAACTGTGAGCACCCTATGGGACATGACCTATAACCAACCTGATTAGCTTGTATCCACCCCTGTGCTTAGTACAGTACCTAGCACATAATAAGCCCTTAATGATACCTTAAAACAAGGAACACAAACAACAACAATAAAACAAAACCATGCATACTCCAAACTGTTTCCATTTGCTCACATGCCTGTATTCACACTTGTACACACACAAACACAAGCATACCTCATCTTTCATCTAGTCCTTTCCTAAAGCGTCGCTCAGCCTACATCTCTCCTCTCCTCAACCTCCTTTCATGACAACTTGTGTCTTTTCACGAGCAACAGAACTCACAATCAGCTTGAAGGCTCTTCGCCCTATGACTGCACTTCACCCCCTTTCCATTTTTCAACACGTCCTCTCAGCTCTCAAAGAAACTTTCTAGTTGTTACTCTCGATCGATTCTCCCATTTCCATCCTAGCCTGGAACTCCCTCTCTTATCCACTCAAAATAAGAGAGAATTATTTCCGCATTCTAAGCACTGCTAAAGTCTCCACCCCTCCACTAGAACTAGATTCCCCGGTTCATTTTCCAGTCTTCTAAACCCACTTCACCTAACTCAAGAGAGAATCATCTCATGTCCATCCTTATGTAGTGGAAAAAGCAAGGGCCCAGGAGTTCTTCTCTTGACTGTGAGCTCCCTGAGGGCAGCATATACATCTACCAGCTCTGTTATACTATACGCTCCCAAGCATAGCTTAGTGAGAATCAGAGGACTTTGGTTCTAATCCAGGCTCTGTCTCTTTGCTGATGAGGGACCTTGAGCAAGTCGCTTCACTAACCTGGACCACAATTTCCTCATCTGTAAAATGGCACGCAGTAATTGCATATTCATCTTTTCATTCTTTATTTCCTTCTGGAAGGGGTAGGGAATGTGTCTGTTATGGTGATATAAAGTGGATAGGGTACTGGCTTGGGAGTCAGAAGGAGTCAGAAGGACCTGGGTTCAAATTCCGGCCCCACCTCATGTCTGCTTTGTGACCATGGGCAAGTCATTTAATTTATCTGATCCTCAATTACCTCATCTGTAAAATGGGGGTAAAGACTGTGAGCCCCATGAGCAACAAAGACTGTATTCAAGCTGCCTAACTTGTATCTACCCCGGTGCTTAGGACACTGCTTGGGATATAGTAAGAGCTTAGCAAGTACTACTATTATTACTCTCCAAGTGTTTAGTGCACACAGTAAGTGCTCAATCATCATGATTCAAGGTTAATTGATAGTAAATAAGACTGTCAACCTTGTCCAGTAGGCTGGAAAGCCCATGAGGGCAGGGATTACAACCTTTCCCACTATTGTATTCTCCCAACATTCGGGAAGAATTCTTACGAGGAGGAATTGCTGATAGTGCCAGTCGCTGTCAAAAGATGGTCACACTCTCTCAGCCCTGCCTGTCATTTACCCACTGCAAAGGATTCTGGGATCCACTGAAGGCCAAAGTGACTGTCCACAGTGCTGACGCTGTGCTGGATCACTGTAGCCTGGCGAGTACTTGGCATGGTAGTAAGGTTTGAGGAGCAAGAAGGACAGGTTTGCGATGGTTGATGGTTTCTGAACTGGAAAACACCTCCCCACCTGCTAGCACCTCTGGCCCCCTGGGTGTGGCGTCCCTGGTCTGAACTCCAACCTACGCCTCAGACTGGCTCCGTCTCTTCCATCATCATCATTGCCACACCCTGCCCTTCCATCTCACGCATTCCCGGTCACACTCACCGGATCAGTGTGGGGCTGGAGGTCGACGACCTCTGCAGGGCTGGTCTAGTCCCTTCCTTCCCCTAAGATTCATGGGTTCGGGTCAACCAGGAGGAACAGAGAGTAGCCCTCAATCTCTCTCCGCTCTCCCCCGACGCTGAGGAGCTCTCCAGACTGCCCCCGTCCCTACAGATAAAGCAGCAGCTGCTCCGAGGGGGATTCCTGGAGGATGGCTCGGGGCCCTGTCGAGGGACCTCGTGGTCTGGACAAGCCAAGCACCCTCAAGTCACGTGGTCCTTGAGGCTCCTGGGAGACAAGGACCCGGTCCCTGCAGCATCAATGATGGTGCCGGCCCTCAGGGCTCCTGTAGAAACAGTGGCATCTCCATCCCCGTGTCCCAATTGTTCCTGTTTTCAACGACAGTCTTTAGCCACTGTGAATGTTTTCACCTTTGTCTAACTCACAACCTGAGACACTCAATCAGCTAATTGTGACTTTCTCTTATGGTCTTTCTGAAGTGTTTACTATATATCTAGCACTGTACTAAGTGCTGGAGTAGTTAGAAGCTAATCAGATTGGAGAGAGTCAATGCCCCCTGGGAGCTAACATCTCAATCCCCATTTTGCAGTTGAGGGAAGTGAGGCACAGATAAGTTAAGCTACCCTGCCCAAGGTTACACAGCAGACATGTGGTGGAACCGGGATCGAAACCCATGTCCATTTGAATCTCAGACCTGCGTTCTTCCCACTAGGCAATGCTGCTTCTTCCGACTTGTCCTGATTGCAAATCCGTTGAAGCATATAAACTGTACTTGTGACTCAAGCGTTCATCCACTTTCTCATCTTTGCCTTCTCTCCCTCTTCTACGAAGTTTATTCTGTGTCTATCACCCCCATTAGATCACAATCTCCTGGAGAGCAGGAAAAGTGCACTTTTATCTCTTTTTAACTCTCCTGAGAGCTTCCTACAGTGCTTTGCACCCAGGATGTGGTCATTAAATACAATTGGTAATAATAATAGTAACAGGTTTGGTCTTTGGTAAACGCTTCCTGTGTGCCAAGCACTGTTTCAGGTCCTGGAGTAGATATACTGTAATCAGGTTGTACACAATCCTTGTCTCACAAGGGGTTCACAATCACAATCCCCAATTTGCAGATTCCTGCAAATTATAATCCATTGTATTTAATTGTATTATTATCAATTGTATTTAATGACCACATCCTGGGTGCAAAGCGCTGTGGTAAGCTCTTAGGAGAGTTAGAAAGAGATAAAATTGCACTTTTCCTGCTCTCCAGGAGATTTTGATCTAACGGGGGCGATAGACACAGAATAAATTTCGTAGAAGAGAGAGAAAATGTATTTGCAGGTAGCTGAGGCACAGAGAAGTGAAGTGACTGGCCCAAGGTCACATGCAGACAAGTAGCGGAATGGGGATTAGAAACCGTGACCTCTGACTCCAAGCCCATGCTCTGCATAGATGGACGGATGAATAGATGAATGGTTGGAAGGATAGTTGCATGAAAGGAAAGAAAGATAGATTGATGAGAGAGCATGGATTTGACAAGACAGATGGAGCTGAAGTCATCCTTTCTTCTGTTCTCCCATACCACCTCCCATTTTCCAACTTCCATTCCCAACCCCAGAGTCATGCTAAAGAGCATGTCATTATATTTTCACAGTCATTATTGATGATGATATCATTATTGCATTTATTAATAGGTTATGTGCCTAAATTGTTCTGCTTGCTGAAGTAGAAGCAAAAGAATCAGATCAGACACAATTTCTGTCCCACAGGGGTTCAGAGTGTAAGAGGAAGAGAGATCCTAGGAAGGTTAGCTCACTGCCCCCAGATCACAAAGCAAGCCAGTAGCAGAGCTGGCATCAGAACTCAAATCTCAATCAATCAAACAATCATATTTACTGAACACTTACCCTAGGCCCAGCACTGTACTAAGCACTTAGAAAAGTTCAATATAACAGATTGGGTAGGCACGTTCCGTGCCCACAATGGCTTACGGTCTAGAGCGATTCCCATTCCTTTCGGCCATGATAAGTTTTTTTTTTAATTATGGTCTTTCTTAAGCTCCTGCTATGTTCCAAACACTGTTCAAAGCACTGGGGTAGATACAAGGTAATCGGGTTTTCCTACATGGGTTTCACAGTCTAAATCCCCATTTTAAAGATGAAGTCACTGAGGCACGGAGAAGTTAATGGCTCGCCTAAGATCACACAGAAGAAAAGTGGCAGAGCAGGGATTAGAACCGTCCCCAAACTGGATTTACTGTACTAAGTACTTGGGAGAGTTCAGTTTAACAGTGTTGTTAAACACATTCCCTGCCCACAATGAGCTTACAGTCTACAGTATCTCCCATTCCTTTATGGCATAATGCCTCCCCAAAATTGGATTGTTAGTCATACTTCAGTCTTAGCCGCCTCCTTCCCAGACTTCGACAATTCATCAATGTCCATCGTTTTCTGTGAACCCTGTAGGACAGCTAAGTACCTGGCTAGGTCCAAGGGCAATTCCTTGGTTAAGTGGTGGTGTGAGACTCTTTGCACAAAGAAGGAGACATTTTTTCCCAGAGCGGTGGACACCCTCTAGGATCCTGCCCATGGTGGCTTTCATATCCCAGTTCCTCAGGTTGTAGATGAGGGGATTCAGGGAGGGGGGCACCACCATGTAGAACACGGACACCAGCAGGCCCACGATCAAGGAGGAGTCTGTTTGATATAGACAAATACACCCGAAGATATGAAAACAATGAAGACGACAAGTTTGGGCAGGCAGGTGGAGAAGGCTTTGGCCCGGCCTTTGGCAGCCGGCATCCTCAGCATGGCCCGGAAGATGAGCACGTATGCGATGATGATGGGAATGAAGCAGCCAACGCCTTACGCTAATGTGGCGGTGATGCTCACGTCGATAGCTACGTGGTCCTCGGAGCAGGTGATCGTCAGCAGAGGAGGGGCGTCACAGAAGAACGGGGACGGTTTTCGACCCGCAGAAGGAGAGGGAGAACTTTCCAACTGACCACATTGCTGCAAATAGCCCCCCCGCTGAGCCTGGAGGTGGTGGCCCTCTTCCCACAGGCCCCTCGAGCCATGACGACCTCGTTGTTCAAGGGGAGGCAGATGGCAGCGTAGTGTTTGTAGGACACCACCGTGAGTACGGACAACTCCGAGACAGCAAACCAAATCGCAGGGAAGACTTGGACGGTACAGCCCCCTAGAGAGATGGATCTCTTCTTAGTTAGGGAGCTGTGGATGGACTTGGGGACGGTGACTCAGAGGGGAAAGTGTTCGATGAAGGACAGATTCCTGAAGAAGAAGTACATGGGGGTGTGGATGCGCCATTTCAGGGCGGTGAGGGCGACGATGAGGGTATTCCCCGGAAGGGCTGCCAGGTAGACCAGGAGGAACAGCATGGCGCTGCAACTCCCGGACCTCCGAGCAACCCAGCAGGAGGAATTCCCTCACGGTGGAGATGTTGGTCATTGGTAGGTGATGATGACTCCCTGTACAGGACAAAGAACTTGACGAGGTGAAGAAATCAACAGGAATTTTGCAGGTGAGTCTATCAGAGGAACAATTTATTTTATATTGGAAGAGAATTATTAATTACAAATTGACCTAGAAACTGGGTAAAAGACTTCCATGTAACAAGGTGGGAATTCCAAAGGAAGATTGATACCATATTTCTCCAAGTGGCGACAACGAGGTGACAAAGATATAAGAGGGGCAAGCAGTCACAGTAATATTAGCAGTAATAGCAGCAAAAGCCCTAGTTAGAAGTTGCAGTATCAATCAATCAAGGAATTTAGAATCCGTATTTTTGGGCATTTAGTGTGTGCAGAGCACTGTACTAAATACTTGGGAGAATACAATGTAACAGATGTGGCAGACATGTTCCCTCCCCAAAACAGTCTGACAGTCTAAAGGGGGATAAAGTTGTTAATATAAAATAAATTACGGCTATGTGCAGAGACTGACTGTAAGCTTGTTGTGGGTAGGGGGTGTGTCCGTTATATTGTACTCTTCCAAGCACTTAATAAAACGCTCTCCACCTCTCTGCTCTTTGTTCACTATATATTCATTCATTCAATTGCATGTACTGGCCGCCTAGTGTGTGCAGAGCACTGTACTAAGCTGATTGACTGTGATAATAGTAATAACGGTGTTTATCGAGCTCCCAGAGGACAAAAAAAGCAAGGATATGCCAACTACACAAGGCACTCTGGAGCACAAAAATTCATTCTCACACCCAAAGTCACAGTTAAACGTACATGTATCCAAACACACAATACCCTCACATGTATTCCCGCTCACTCACAGACCAGGCTTCTCCCACAGACTGACAGTTGCACAAAGTCAATCGTATTTTTCGAGCGCTTACTGTGTGCAGAGCACTGCGCTAATCACTTGGCAGAGTACCATACAAACAGGTGGATAGACGTATACGCCCATAAACGTATCTAGTCACTCATTCGGCTCTTCCCTGACCCCCAAACCTGTTCCCTAGGGAGAGATGGCGAACATTCCCCAGTGTTCCCTAACCAGATGGCCCCATTCCCTAAATTATGGAATTTGCTCCCTGATTCTCCAACTCTGCCCTGAGCACGCGCGCGCGCGCACACACACACACACACACACACACACACACACACACACAGACACACACACACACATAGATGCGGGTCCAGGAAATCCGATTGCAGCTGTATCTTTATGAGGAAAATGATCTGCGGAGTGAAATCTGGCTAAACAGGGAAGGGTCTGGCTTGGGACCCCAATTACATACGTACACCTAGGGCTTGGCAGAGCGCTGGAAAAAATTGGTTAATCGATCGAACCTACTGAGTGTTTACTGTGCACGGAGCACTGGACTAAAGCATTTAGGAGAGGACAATCCAACAGAGTTGGTGGACACATTCCCTGCCCACAACGAGCTGACAGTTTAGGGAGATGGAAGGATGATGGGGCATCAGCCTTCTCTCTGATCTCCCATCCTCGTGTCTCTCTCCACTTCAATCCATACTTCATGCTGCTGCCCGGATTATCTTTGTCCAGAAACGCTTTGGGCATATCACTCCCCTCCTCAAAAATCTCCAGTGGCTACCAATCAATCTGCGCATCAGGCAGAAACTCCTCACCCTGGGCTTCAAGGCTCTCCATCACCTTGCCCCCTCCTACCTCACCTCCCTTCTCTCCTTCTACAGTCCAGTCCGCACCCTCCGCTCCTCCACCGCTGATCTCCTCACCGTACCTCGCTCTCGCCTGTTCCGCCATGGACTCCCGGCCCACGTCATCCTCCGGGCCTGGAATGCCCTCCCTCTGCCCATCCGCCAAGCTAGCTCTCTTCCTCCCTTCAAGGCCCTGCTGAGAGCTCACCTCCTCCAGGAGGCCTTCCCAGACTGAGCCCCTTCCTTCTTCTCCCCCTCGTCCCCCTCTCAATCCCCCCCATCTTACCTCCTTCCATTCCCCACAGCACCTGTATATATGTATATATGTTTGTACATATATTTTTTACTCTATTTATTTATTTATTTTATTTATACATATCTATTCTATTTATTTTATTTTGTTAGTATGTTTGGTTTTGTTCTCTGTCTCCCCCTTTTAGACTGTGAGCCCACTGTTGGGTAGGGACTGTCTCTATATGTTGCCAATTTGTACTTCCCAAGCGCTTAGTACAGTGCTTTGCACATAGTAAGCGCTCAATAAATACGATTGATGATGATGATGATGATGATGGGACGTTGGTGAAGGGACAATGGAGGGACGATGGAGCGGTGATGGAGGGATGATGGAGGGCTGATTGAGGGCCGATGAAGTGATGTCAGCGAAACGATGGAGAGGGTGTCCTTGAACAAACAGCGGATGAGTGCTGGTTCAGGTACAAAGACCATGCGACTGAGAACCTGGGCAGAGGAAGTGATTCCAGTACTAGTGGCTTATGCTGTGGGACCTACCATTGTTTCGTCCCTGCTGAAGCCTGGTTTCTGCTCCTGCAAACCGTCCTGCAATGCTGCCCTGGTTCGATCCTCATCCTGGGGGCCAAGTGCGAGATTCTCCCCAGGCTCCTGCAGGTTGCTGGCCTCTCCAACCCTCTATCCCCAACCCAGGGCACACTTACCGGGGTAGCGTGGGGCTGGAGGTTGCTGACCTCTGCCAGGCTGGGCTGTTTCCCTATCTCCTCCCGGACTCCTCGGTTCGGTCAACCAAGTAGAGACATCGAAGAGCACTCAGCTCCTCTCCGTTCTCCAGTAGACACTGATATGTTTCTCCAGATGGACCCCGTCCACCAAGTTAAGGAAGCCGCCGCTCTGAGGTGAATCCCTGGAGGACTGGATCGGGGCTCAAAGAAGTGAAGTGACCTGTCCAACGTCACGCATCAGATAAGTGGCAGAATTGGGATTAGAACCCGGGTCCGCTTGACTCCAGGGCCCATGCTTTTTCCGCTAAGCGACACTGCTTCTAATTTAGAGAAATTGAGACTCTGACCCTGGTCATCCAGTTCCCTATTGAAATTTCCCTCACCTTTCCCCTGCTCCTCTCCGGAGTCACCGGGCCTGTCCTGGGCTAGGGAAAACCGGCCCATGCTGAAAGACAGGCTCACTCCAAATCGTCGGTCCTGGACGCTGGAAGCTGTGACTGAAAGGTCTTGCTGAGGGGTGAGAGCTGTCAGAATCCTCCCTCTCTCATCTGTCCGGATGGATGGCTGTGCCGTCCCGTCAGACGATGGCGGATTATTTCTTGGGTGATTCCCCGTGGGAAAACGGGCCCGGAGCTCCGGTGAGACGGCTGACTGTCCGGGAATCTTGGAAGGCCACGATCGTGGGCTCCCTGTGGACCCAGCCCCCGCAACCTAAATAATTGCCCATTCATTCATTCATTCATTCATTCATTCAATTGTAATTATTGAGCGCTTACTGGGTTCAGAGCATTGTACGAAGCGCTTGGGAAGTACAAGTTGGCAACATATAGAGACGGTGCCTACCCAACAATGGGCTTACAGTGGTTCCCAATCTGGGACGCCTTTCTATCACAACATCAACAACATCATCATTCCCTTTCTGTGATTAATAATAGCGTTCTGGGTAAACTCTGGGTTTTGGAGCTTCATCCCATGCCAGGGCTTGAGACCACCTGAAATCTGCAGCAATCCAACATAGACATTCCCCTCTAGACTGTAAGCGCATCATGGGCAGGGAATGTCGCTACCAACCTTGTAATAGTGTTATATCGTACTCTCCCAAGCTCTTAGTACCATGATCTGTACATAGTAAGCCCTCAACAAATATGATCGATCGATTGATGTTCATTATTTTCCCCTACTGAATTCCTATCTGCATTCTCCATTCCTTTCAAGTTCACCATCTAACTGTGCCTCGTTCCCAACTCCCCCAGTTCAGACCCCTACCTCACCACGTTTCTCCTGCTTGGAATTCCCTCTTCCTTCATATCCACCAGACCACAGGGCTTCCCATCTTCAAAACTCCTTCCTGAAACTCTATTAAATCTACGAGACCTCCCCTGATTATTTTTTTCTTAATGGTACGTGGTAAGTGTTTACTATTTTCCAGGGACCTTTCTAAGCACTGAAGTATATACAGGCTAGTCGAGTTGGACACTGCCCCTGTCCCGCATAGGACTTCCAGTCCTTTTCCCCATTTTACAGATGTTAGTTGAGGGAAGAAGTGAAATGACTTGCCCAAGGTCAAATGGCAGATCAGTGGTGGAGGAAGAATTAGAACCCATGTCCTCTGACTCCCAGGTCCATTCACTATCAATTGGGCTATGCTGCTTCCCTGTGCATCCCTGTCTCAGGGCGCTTGATTGTCTCAGTCTGGGCTTTTGTAAAATGCCCCCTCCCTTTTCATAATGATAATAATAATAATAATAATAATAATAATAATAATAATAATAATAACAACAAAATAACATAATGATAATTGTGGTATTTGATAAGGCTTTGTTATGTGCCAGGCACTGTACTAAGCACTGGAGTGGATACAGCAAATTGGGTCAGAAAAATCCCTGTCCCACATGGGGCTCACAGTCTTTAATTCTCGTTTTACAGATGAGTTAACTGAGGCCCAGAGAAGTGAAGTGACTTGCCCAAGGACATCCAGAAGACAAGTGGTGGAGCCATGACTAGAACTCAGGTCGTTCTGTACTCTATCCGCAGACCACACTGCTTCTCTTGGTTTGCTGCTACTGGGATAAAGATACCTGGTCTCCTTACCCTTTCCAGACTTAATTGGAATGGAGGCCAGGCAGCTTTTCTGAGAATGTATAGAAAATCTATGTTGGAACCAGGTGATTCCTTTTTCCATATTGCACTTATCCTTTCAGTGCAGATGACTGAAAAGGTGAACCCTACCACAGTTTGGCAGTTCACCAGCACAGATTTTTCTTTCATGTTGAGTATAACAAACAGCATGATGGATGTTCGCACATAAAAGACAACATAGAGAATGACCAGGGCCACCACCCTCTTGGACATTGTGACCTCGAGTACCGTCCTGGAGGATAGTAGTAGGTACAAAACAATCATGTTCCACATGGGGCCCACAGTCCGAGTGGGGGAGGGGGGAGGGACAGGTATTGAATCCCCATTTCCCAGATGAGTAAACTGAGGAATGGAGAAAGGAAGTGACGTCCAAGTTCACAGAGCAGGGAATTGTCAGAGCTAGGATTAGAACCCAGGTCCCCTGACTTCTGACCCCGTGCTCTTTCCACTAGGCCATGCTGCTTCGCTTATCTTTTCGTGTAGTTTGAGAGTTAATCCTGGACGATTAGTAATGCTGGTGGGACTCTGCCTCAGAAGGTGTGTTGCCTGGTGGTTTAGTGGATTGAGCACGGGCCTGGGAGTCAGAAGGTCATGGACTCTAGTCCCAGCTCTGTCACCTGTCTGCTGTGTGATCTTGGACAAGTCACTTCACTTCTCCGGGTCTCAGTTACCTCATCTGTAAAATGTGGACTAATACCATGAACCCCAGGAGGAACAGGGATTGTGTCCAACCCGATTAACTGGTATTTACCCAAGTGCTGAGTGCAGTGCCTGTCACATAGTAAGTGCTTAAGAAATGCCAGTTAGAAAAAAAAAACTCAAAAGAAGCATTGATTGACTGGTTGA
The DNA here is from genome assembly GCF_015852505.1 of Tachyglossus aculeatus. Taxonomy (NCBI): domain Eukaryota; kingdom Metazoa; phylum Chordata; class Mammalia; order Monotremata; family Tachyglossidae; genus Tachyglossus; species Tachyglossus aculeatus. The sequence goes on from NW_024044829.1 coordinate 906,061, forward strand.
CTGACCACTCAGTGCCAGTAAAAAAAAAATTATAACAAACCAAAAATGAATTAGTTATTCTGGGGAAAATCACTTTTGTTCGAGCAATAATGTGCACACATATAGGCACACACACAGACACACACACACAGGGAGATGAGTCAATTCAAGAGTCAATCCCGCACCGATGACATTACTTCTTGGGGAAAATCAGTTACGACTTACAAAAGTACGACTTTGAGTGTCACCTTTCATTAAGACTTGAGCCCTCCTTCGAAGGATGGCCTTCAGCTCAGGAGGCAGAAGACGAATCCAGTCTGACCCAATCTGTCTGTGGAAACGAGAGGCTTGTTCTGAAAAAGTATTATAAATGGTTTTCCCTTCCCCTAGGGTGGTCTGTGGGTGAAACATACAAAGTGCCTTCGACACTGTGAATAATAATAATAATAATAATAATAATAATGGCATTTGTTAGGTGCGTACTATGTGCAAAGCACTGTTCTAAGCGCTGGGGAGGTGACAAGGTGATCAGGTTGTCCCACGGGGGGCACACAGTTTTAATCCCCATTTTACAGATGAGGTAACTGAGACCCAGAGAAGTGAAGTGACACTTGGCGGAGCCGGGATTTGAACCCGTGACCTCTGACTCCAAAGCCCGTGCTCTTTTCACTAAGCCACGCTGCTTCTCAAAGAAGCAGAATCATCCCATTCTCCTCAACACGTTATCCAACCTTGGCTTCACGGATTCCGTCCTCTTCTCCCCCTTTTAGACTGTGAGCCCACTGTTGGGTAGGGACTGTCTCTATGTGATGCCAATTTGTACTTCCCAAGCGCTTAGTACAGTGCTCTGCACATAGTAAGCGCTCAATAAATACGATTGATTGATTGATTGATTGATTCTAGTTCTCCTCATCTCTCTGGCCGTTCATTATCAGTCTCCTTCGCAAGTTCCTCTTTCCCCTCCCATCTCCTTACTGTGGGGGTACCTCAAGAGGTAGTTCTTGGTCCCCTTCTGTTCTCCATCTATACTCCATCCGTTGGTGAACTCGTTCGCTCCCACGGCTTCAACTGTCATGTCTACGCTAATGAAACTCTAATCTACATCTCCTCCCCTGTTCTCTCTCCCTCCCTCCAGGCTCATATCTCCTCCTAATTTCAAGACATCTCCATCTGGATGTCTGTCCGCCAGCTAAATCTTAACATGTCAAAGACTGAGCTCCTTATTTTCCCTCCCAAACCCTGTCCTCTCCCTGACTTTCCCGTCACTGTAGGCGGCACTACCATCCTTCCCATCTCACAAGCCCGCAACTTTAGTTCATTCATTCATTCAATCGTATTCCTTGAGCTCTTACTGTGTGCAAAGCACTGTAGTAAGCGCTTGGGAAATACAAGTTGGCAACATATACAGACGGTCCCTGCCCAACAGCAGGCTCACAGTCTAGAAGGGGAGACAGACAAAAAAAAAACATATTAACAAAATAAAATAAATAGAATAGTAAATATGTACAAGTGTTGTCCTTGACTCCGCTTTCTCATTCACCCCACACATCCAATCCGTTAACAAAGCCTGAGGGTCTCACCTTCACAACATCGCGAAGATCCACCCTTTCCTCTCCATTCAAACCGTTACGTTGTTGGTTCAATCTCTCATCCAATCCCTACTGAATTACTGCATCAGCCTCCTTTCTGATCTCCCATCCTCCTGTCTCTCCACGCTTCAGTCTATAGGTTACTCTGTTTCTCGGATTATCTTTCTACAGAAACGCTCTGGACATGTCTCTCTCCTTCTCAAAAATCTCTAGTGGTTGCCTATCAACCTTCGAATAAAGCAAAAACTCCTCACTCTCGGCTTCAAAGCTCTCTATCACCTCGCCACCTCCTACCTCACCTCCTTCTCCCCTTCTACAGCCAAGGCTGCACACCACGCCCCTCTGACATTAACTTCCTCATGGCCTCGTTCTCACCTGTTCCGCCGTCGACTCCTGGCCCACGTCCTACATCCGGCCTGGAATGCCCTCCCTCTACACATCCGCCAAGCTAGCTCTCTTCTTCCCTTCAAAGCCTTACTGAGAGCTCACCTTCTTCAGAAGGTCTTCCCAGACTGAGCTCCTCTTTTCCTCTCCTCCTCCTCCTCCCCTCCCCATCGCCCCCTCCCTCCCTCTGCCCTAATCCCTCCCCCTCCCCACGGTACTTGAGTATATTTGTACATATTCACATTGTCCCTTTTAGACTGTGAGCCCACTCTTGGGTACGGACTTTCTCTATATGTTGCCAACTTGTACTTCCCAAGCGCTTAGTACAGTGCTCTGCACACAGTAAGCGCTCAATAAATACGATTGATTGATTGAATGATATTCATTACTCTATTCATTAATGATGTGTATATAGCTATAGTTCTACTTATTCTGATGGTATTGATACCTGTCTACTTCTTATGCTTCGTTATCTATCTTCCCCTTCTAGACTATGAGCCCGTTATTGGATAGGGACTGTCTCTATATGTTGCCGAATTGTACTTTCCAAGCGCTTAGTACAGTGCTCTGCACACAGTAAGTGCTCAATAAATACGATTGAATGAAGGAATGAATGAATTAATCAGTCAAAACAAGTAAACAGACAGTCAAATTTGGGGGACAGTGTCCACGATTGGGTCCATTTTCACTTGTTACCCTCCTGTTTTCTGATTTTCATAACAACCAAGAGTGATCTTAAAATTCTTGGAATTACTGCTATTATTATTAGCATTATCAACATTATCATCATTGAATTTATTAAGGATTTACTTGCAAAAGACTGCCAAGTGCTGGAGTAGAAACCGACTAATCGGATCTGGTACGTTTCCTGTCCCACAGGGGCTCCGATTGTAAGAGAAAAAGAGAACACATCTTGAACCCCGATGTTACAGAAACCCAGAGGTGTTACATTTCTGGACCAAGGTCATACAGCAGACCGGTGGCAGAACCGGGCAGACCTTTCAAATGTCATGACTCAGCCCCATACTCATTCCCAGCCACGATGCCGCCCAAGTAATCACTTGTCAGTCATTCCTTCATTCATTCAATCGTATTTATTGAGTGCTTACCGTCTGCAGAGCATTGTACTAAGCTCTTGGAAAGTACAATTCAAAATAAAGAGAGACAATCCCTGCTCACATCGGGCAAACAGTTCCATATGTCCTATCAACCTCTGTCACAGACATGGACAAATCCTCAGACGTTGGACGTTCTCTTTGGACAGCTCTTTACATGGCTACCCCCACGGTCAGAACTCTGATGAGGAATGGGATAGTCAGCAAAAAGAAACAGACAATTTGTCCCTTAGAGGGACATTTTGTCCCTTGGGGTCCCTTAGAGGGGCACCTTGTCCCTTGGGGTGCCTTAGAGGGACATTTTGTCCCTTGGGTTCCCTTAGGGACCCTTAGGTCCCTTTAGGACTCTCTCCAGGGCAGCCGTGATGTCCCGGTTCCTCAGGCTATGATAAGGGGCTCAGGGTGGGGGGCACAACGGTGTAGAACACGGACACCGGCAGGTCCAGGGTCGAATCGGAGTCTGACACGGGCTTGAAGCCATAGAGGCGAAGACAGTGAAGATGGCAAGGTGAGGCAAGCAGGTGGAAAAGACTTTAGCCCGGCCCTCGGCAGCCAGTATCCTCAGTACGGCCTGGAAGATGTGCACGTAGGAGACAAAGATGGAGACGGAGCAGACGACACCTACAGCTACCCCCCCAGTGACACTCACATCGATGGCGACATGGTCCTCGGAGCAGGAGATCTTCAGCAGGGAGGGGATATCACGGAAGAACTTCTGGACGATGGTGAACCCACAGAGGCTCAGGGAGAAGGTCGAAGCTGAATACAACACCCCCAACAGCACTCCACTGAGGCAGGAGGCGGCCGTCATCTTTCCACAGGCCGTGTTTTTCATGATGAGCTCATAGCGCAGGGGGCGGCAGATGGCGGCGTAGCGGTCGTGGGACATCGCCGTGAGGACGAACAGCTCTGAAACAATGAACAGAGCCACTGAGAAAACCTGGGTGGCACATCACAGGAAGGAAATGGATCTACGATCGGTCCGGGAGATGACGATAACCTTGGGGACGGTGACAGAGATGAGGTCGAGGACGGACAGGTTCCTGAGGAAGACGGACATGGGAGTGTGGGGGAGCAGGTCAAGGGCAGTGACGGCAGCGATGAGGAGATTCCCCATCAGGGCCGCCAGGTAGATCAGGAGGAACAGCGTGGCGTGGACCAGCTGCAACCCGCAGACCTCCGAGAAACCCAGCAGGAAAAATGGAGATGTTGGGCACTTTGCGGGGACAGCATTGACTTTCAGCATGTGTTGAGGGAAGAGCCAAAGTTAGAATCCATTGATGAGATGAGTCAAGGAATTGACAGGACACTTGCTGGTGATTCTCTATGGAGAGGAAACAGTTATTGAATTCAAAATCATCTCCCAGTTCACCGTGGAGGCATTGAACATTTTTGGGGAATGATGTCGACTCCCTGCACTCAAGGGAGGGAAGACTTCAATTTAGAGACATTGATGTTGAGGGTGAAGGAATAAGACTAAATCAATCAATTCTACATCTACGGAGTACACGGTATTAGTACATTTTATCACTGCCCCCAAGAATCTTTCATTTTATTGGAAGGATCAAGCTTCAATCGGTGTATAAGCGGTATGCAATGTTGGGAAAAGCACAGGGAGTCAGAGGACCTGGGTTTTAATCCCAACTCAACCACTTGTCGCCTGCATAGCCATGGGAATGTGACTTAACTTCACTATGCCTCAGTTTTCTCAATAGTGAAACAAGGATTCGTTACCTGTTTTCCCTCCTACTTAATCTGTGAATTCCTGGTGGAACACAGGCTTTGTTCTACCAGATTGTCCTGAATCTCCCCCAGCACATAATACTTTGCTTGGATAGTAGTAAGCACTTAATAAATAACCGGAGTGTTATTTTTGGTTGAGGAGACTGAAACTAAAATGAATAGCGGATAGGAGAGGGAAGAGAACAAAAAAGATATTAACTTGACTGGTGTTAAACTTTTTCGGTGGTTTTACAGTCAAACAAGAAGTGCCTTTATACATACATTCATCCATTTAGTAGAGAGAGAATGAGCTTAGTAGACAGAAAGGCCTGGATTTGAATCCTGTCTCCACCCTTTCTTCGCTGTGAGACCTGGGGCCAGTCACTTACCTTCTCTGTGCCTCAGTTACATCATCTGTAAATTGGGTATTAAGACTGAAGGCACCATGTTGCGCATGGACTGTGTCCAGCCTGAGGAGCTTGTATCCACACCAGTGCTTAGTACAGTATCTGGCATATAATAAGCACTTAAGGATACCATAAAACAAACAACTAAAATAAAACCCGCATATTCACCTAGCTGATTCCATTTTCTGACATATCTGCATTCACACTTCAGAACAAGCACACCTCATCATTCATCTAGTCCTTTCCTAAAGCATCGCTCAGCCCACATTTCTCCTCTCCTCAACTTCCTCTCATGACAAGTTGTGTCTTTTCCCAAGGAATAGAAACTCACAATTACCTTGAAAGCTTTCTGCCCTATGACTGCATTTCGCCTCCTTTCCATCCTTCAACACGTCTTCTCAGCTCTCAAACCAGCTTTCTAGATTGTTAGTTGTTGTTGGAACTCCCTCTCTTATCGACTTAAAATCAGAGACCACAGTTGTTTCCGAATTCTGAGCACTGCTAAAATCCCCCCTCCTCTAACCAGGTTCCCCGATTAATTTTCTTGCCCTCTAATCCTACGTCACTTAACTCAAGCGTGAATCAACTCATTTCCATCATCATTTAGTAGAAAAAGCATGGACTACAGAGTTCTCACCTTGACTGTGAGCTCTGTGAGGGCAGCATACACCAGCAGCTCTGTTTCTATTGTACTCTCCCAAACATAGCTTAGCAGAAGTCAGAATAGTTAGGTTCTAATCCTGCCTCTGTCCCTTTGCTGCTGTGGGACCTTGGCAAGTGGCTTAATTTCTCTGGGCCTCAGTTTCCTCATCTGTAAAATGGCATGCACTAATTGCATATTCATCTTCCATTTTTCCCCCTCTAGCAGGGGTAACGGATGTGTCTATTATGGTGGAAGATGGATAGAACATGGGCTTGAGAATCAGAAGGAGTCACAAGGACCTGCGTTCTAATTCTTGTTCCATCTCATGTCTGTTGTGTGACCGTAGGCAGGTCATTTAACTTCTCTAAGCCTCAGTTACCTCATCTGTAAAATGGGGGTTAAGACTGTGAGCTCCATGTGGAATAAAGACTGTTTCCAACCTGCTTAACTTGCCCAGCGCTTAGGACACTGCTTGGAACATAGTAAGTGCTTAACAAGGTCTATTCTTATTCTTATTGTTATTATTATATTGTACAAAGTACAATACAACCAAGGGCTTAGTTCACACAGTAAGCACTCAATAAATATTATTCAGGATTGATTGGCTGATAGTAAATTATACTGTGTCAACCTGGCCCAGTAGGCTGGAAAACCCATGAAAGCAGGGATACAAACCTTTCCTACTATTTGTCTCCTCCCAACATTTGGGAAGAACTCTTACAGGGAGGACTTGCTGATAGTGCCATTGTCTGTCCAAGGCTGATCACATTCTCTCAGCCCTACCTGTCATTTACCCTCTGCTAGGGATTCTGGGACCCACTGAAGGCCAAAGTGACTGTCCCTAGTGCTGACATTTTGCCGGAGCACCGTAGCCTGGCGAGTAGTAGGCATGGTAGTGAAGTTTGAGGAGGAAGGAGGAGAGGTGTGTGATGGTTTGGGGTTACTGAACTGGAAAACACCTCCCCTCTTGCTAGCATCCCTGTCCCACTCAGAGCCACCACCCTGGTTCGAACCCCAACTTAGGCCCCAGACTGGTTCCATCTCTTCCATCCTCATCCTCATCCCCCGCTGCCTCTCCATCCCACTTACCCCGGTCACTCTAACAGGGGCAGTGTGGGGCTGGGGGTCGCTGACCTCTGCAGGGCCGGGCTGGTCTCCTCTTTCCCCTCAGACTCTTGGGATTGGTCATCCAGGAAGGCATAGAGAGGATCCCTCGATCCCTCCCGGCTCTCCTTTAGACCCTGAGAAGCTCTTCTGATGGGCCCCCATCCCTGTAGATAAAGCAGGAGCTGCTCCGAAGGGGATCCCTGGAGGATGGCTCAGGACCTTGCCGAGGGACCTCGTGGCCTGGACAAGCCGGGCACCCTATGGTCACGTCGTTCCTGAGGCTCTTGGGAGACAAGGACCCGCTCCTTAGAGCACTAACAGTGGTCCCAGCCCTCTAGCTTCCCATGGAAACAATGGCATCTGCATCCCAGCGTCCCAATGGCTCCTGTTTTCAACGACAGATTTTAGCCACTGTGAATGGTTTCACCTTTGTCTAATTCACAACCTGAGACACTCACTCTTTCAGTCAATCAGCCACCTAACTTTTTCTTATCCTTTCTATATATCAGGTACTATACTAAGTTCTGGAGTAGTTATAAGCTAATCAGATTGGACAGAGGCCATGTCCCTGTGGGGCTCACATCTCAATCCCCATTTTAAAGATTAGTGAACTGAGGCATATAGAAGTTAAGCGACCCTGCCCAAGGTCACACAGCAGACATGTTGTGGAACCGGGATCAGAACCCATCTGCTATTTGAATCTCAATCCCATGCTCTACCCACTAAGGAGCGCTACCTCTTCTGACTTGTCCTGATTGCAAATCCGTTGAAGCTCTGTTCATACTGACTGTATCAACTGCACTCTTGAATCGAGCATTCATTCACTTTCTCATTCCTCCCTTCTCTCCTTCCTCCTCTACGTAATTTATTCTTTGTCTATCTCCCCCATTAGATCATAATCTCCTGGAGAGCAGGGATAATGCATTTTATTCCTTTTGAACTCTCCTGAGAGCTCACTGAAGTGCCTTATATCCAGAATGTGGTCAATAAATACCATTGATAATAATAATCGTAATAATCATGACTTTGTTAAGCGCTTACTCTGTGTCTTGCACTCTTCTATGTGCTCGAGTTGATACAAGGTGATCAGGCTGGACACAGTCCCTGTCTCACATGGGGCTCACAGTCTCAATCCCCATTTTACATATGAGAGAACTGAGGCACAGAGAAGTGAAGTGACTTGCCCAAGGTCACATGGCAGACAAGTAGCGGGAGCGGGATTAGAACTCACTATCTTTGAGTCCCAAGATGGATGGATGGATAGATGGATGGATAGGTAGGTAAATGGTTGGAAAAAAGGATGAATGCAAGGAAGGAAAGAGGGATTGATGAGAGATGATTCAATCGTATTTATTGAGTGCTTACTGTGTGCAGAGCCCTATATTGAGCACTTAGTACAATTCAGCCATGAAGAGAGACAATCCCTGCCCCCGCTGGGCTTACAGTCTAGAAGGGGGGAGACAAACATCAAAATAAGTAAACAGGCATCAATATAAATGAATAGAAATATAGATGTAAAACAACAATAACGGAAGATCCATTAGAACTGTTACGGATTATGGAAGAAGACAGGACGATCTGGAGAAGGTATATTCATGGAGTCACTATGAGTCAGAAATGACTCGACAGCACTCATCAATAATAATAGACGCATACATATCACAACAAGTAAACAGGTAGTAATATAAAAGAATAACAAGTGTTGTAGGGGAGGGATGGGGGTAGACCAAAGGGAGCAGGTCGGGGCTATAAGAAGGGGAGGGTGAGCAAAAGAAAAGGGTAGGTCAGTCTGGAAAGACTTCCTGGAGGAGGTGAGCTTGCAGTAGGGCTTTGAAGTGGGGAAGTAAGATCATTTGGCGGATTTAAGGAGGGAGGGTATTAATGGTCAGAGGCAGGATGTGGGCCAGGGGTCGGTGGCGGGAAAGACGAGAATGAGGCCCAGTGAAGAATTTGGCAGCACCAGAGGAGCTGAGTGTTCAGGCTTGGATGGAGAAGGAGAGAAGGGAAGTGAGGTAGGTAAGGGCAAGGCGATGGAGAGCTTTGAAGCCAATAGTTTTTGCTTGACACCAAATCTATCATTCTCTTCCATGAACTTAGTATAGTGCTCTTCAGAGAGTGCAATCAATGAAGCACTCAATAATAATGATGATGGTATTTGCTAAGTACTATGTGCCAAGCACTTTTCTAAGTGCCGGGATGGATACAAGCAAATCAGGTTGGACATTATCCATTTACCTCATAGAGCTCACAATCTTAATCTCAATTTTAAAGTGAGGGAACTGATGTCCAGAGAAGTGAAGTGACTTTCCCAGTGACCCACATCTGACAAGTGGTGGAGCCAGGGTTAGAACCCAGGTCCGCTTGACTCCCAGGCCCGGGCTCTTTCTTCTAGGCCATGCCGCTTCCCCTGGGACTACAACAGTACAACATGTGCCAAACAGCGACAGAAGGGTCACAAAGACTAGAAATCCACATGGCCCAGACTCGTAGGTGATCTGTCGAGGGATTCTAGGGACTGAGAGAGATTCATGGACCAGCAGTAAATTTCCAAATATTCAGAATGGAGGCAAAGAACTGAGTTCAATCTCAAAGAAGAGAAAGAGTGGAAGGAAAAGTTAATGCCAAAACCAAATTGTTAGTCAATTGTATTTATTGAGCACTTACTGTGTGCAGAGTACTGTACTAAGTGCTTGGGAGAGTACAATATAACAATATAACAGACGTAGTCCTTGCCTACAATGAGCTTACAATCTACAGATGAGTTTACAGTCTGGAGACTGTATAACACGATACCCCAAATCCACGAACCCCTCTGAGTTTTCCATCATTTTTCTTTACTAGGAAGAATTTCTTAAATAGATACTTGATTAGCTCCCAAGCCCAACTGCTTCTGGGAAATTTTGGCCTATTGCCTTCTGGGAAACATATTTCCTTGAGTAAGTTTTTCACTATTTCCTTTCCCTATTTCCCTTCATTTCTTTAATTCTTCCTTCAGAGGAAACCTGATTTTTGACCACAGTGGTGCTCAAGGCGAGCCAAATGTATCCTTCATCATCGAGGGTTTTTGGTGCATGGGCATCTTCAGGGAAAGATGACGTGGATTAAAAGCGATGAATCTGATAGGTGCTTCCTATAGGCTTCTCTGTGGCAAATCAATCAATCATTGCTCGCCTAGCAATTTCCTCAGAGCGGCCTTCACATCCCGGTTCCTCAGGCTGTAAATGAGGGGGTTCAGGGCGGGGGGCACCACGGTGTGAAACACGGACACCAGCAGGTCCAGGGTCGGGGAGGTGTCTGATGGCGGCTTGAGGTGACAGAAGTTGGACGTCGTGAGAAACACGGTGACCACCAGGAGGTGGCACGTGGCAGGCAGGTGAAGAAGGCTTTCGACCAACAACCAGCAGATGCGATCCTCAGCACGGTAGAGACGATGAAGGCATATGACACAATGATGGAGACCAAGCACATAAAATCCAAACAGGAACCAATAGCAACGCTCACATCGATTATGACGTGGTTTTCGTGGCAGAAAATTGTTAGCAGGGAGGGAACATCGCAGAAGAACTGTAGGAGGGTGATGTAAGACCCTCAAAGGACAGGGAGCAGGTCGAAGACGAAAACAAGACTCCAAACAGACTCCCGGTGAGGCAGGAAGCGGCCGCCATCTTCCCACAGGCCCCTCGGTTCATGACGACCTCTTAGCATAGTGGATGGCAGATCGCGATGTAGAGGTCGTAGGATATCGTCGTGAAGATGAATATCTCTGAGTCGGCAAACAGAATCACCAGCAAGAGCTGAGCAACACAGACGGAGATGGAGCTGCAGTCGGTCAGGACGTTAAGGATGGATATCGGGACGGTGACGGAGATGAGGCAGATGTCGAGGAAGTACATGGGGGTGTGGAGGCGCCGGTCAAGGGTCGTGACGACAACGATGAGGAATTTCCCCATCAAGGCCGCCAGGTAGACGAAGAGGATCAGAGAGGACTGGACCAGCTGCTGCTCCCGGAGCTCCGGGAATCCCAGCAGGATGGAGTCTGTCTTCACGATGACATTGCTCATTTTCTGGAAATTGACCTTGACTGCCTAAGGATATTTAGAAAATATAGGGATAAGAATAATAGTCCAGAGAAAAATGCACAACAGAGGAGAAAGTCTTTCGTTTGGAGGGAATCTCCGGGTTTTTTATGATAATTATTCACATACACTATGTGCCAGACACTGTACTAAGCACTGGGTAAGATAGAAGCTAATCAGGGTGTTCATCTCCTCCAATCAACCTGCCTAAGTTCACGACAGTACTGAAACCATTCCTGACTCCTGGAAGTCTATTCCATTTTCAAATATCTTCCAGGATTTTGGTCACATAATTCTACATAATTGGAGGAGCAGCATAGCCTAGTGAAAAGAGGATGGTTCAGGGAGTCTAGCGGACCTTGGCCTTAGTCCCAGCTTCGTCAATTACCTACTAAGCGACCTCAGGCAAGTCACGAAACTTTTCTGTTCTTCAGTTTCGGTTTAAATACCTATAAAATGGGGTTTAAGACGATGAGCCCCATGTGGGACAGGGACTGTGATTATGTTATATCATATCTACTCTAGCACTGATTATGGTGACTGTTACATGGTAAGCACCTAACAAATACCACAATTATTATCATTACGGAAGAACGGGAAAATTCCTGTTGTATACTGGACTTATATTGAAATATTCCGTCCCTGACCCTCACCTTTCCCTTGCTCCTCTCCGGTGTCACCAGGCCTGTCTAGGGCTAGGGAGCAAAGACCTCTGCTGAGAAAGAGGCTCACTCCATTTCGTCGTCCTTGGGCAGCGGCGACAGGAAGTTCTGGGCGAGAGGTGAGAGCTGTCAGGATCCTCCCTCGCCCTCTCGGCTCTCCGGCTGGCTGCTCCATTCCCTCAGACGATGGTGGGGTTATTTCATGGGGGATTCCTCATGGGAGGACGGACCCGAAGCTCCGCTGAGACAGGTGACCGTCGGGAATCTTGGAAAGCCTGGTTCGTGGGCTCTCTGTGGTCCCGGCCCTCACAACCTAAATAGCTAGTCACTACCATGTGATACCCACTCTGGGACTCCTTCCTGGAAAGACGTCAACGGACTAATGATCACTCCACAGGTGGACCTGAATGGAAACTGATAATAATAATAATAATAATAATAATAATAATAATAATAATAATAATAGTATTTTCTAAGCTCTTATTATGTGCCAGGCACTGTTCTAAGCTTTGGGGTGGATAAAAGGTAATCAGGTTGTCCCACACAGGGCTCACAGCATGGCTCAGTGGAAAGAGCACGGGCTTGGTAATCAGAGGTCTTAGGTTCTAATCGCGGCTCTGCCACCTGTCTGCTGTGTGACCTTGGGCAAATCACTTAATTTATCTGAGCCTCAGTTACCTCATCTGTAAAATGGGGACTAAGACTGTGAGCCCCACGTGGGACACCCTCATCACCTTGTATCCTCCAATCGCTTAGAACAGTGCTTTGCACATAGTAAGCACCTACCAAATGCCATTATTATTATTATTACTATTATTATTGTTATTATTATTCATCCCCATTTTACAGATGAGATAGGTAATGCCCAGAGAAGTGAGTGACTTGCCCAAAGTCACACAGCTGGCACGTGGCGGAGCCGGGATTAGAATCCACGACCTCTAACTCCCAATCCCATGCTCTTTCCACTAAGCTACGCTGTTTCTCCATGAGGAAAATAATGAGGCTGGATTTCCAAGCTTACCAGCTCTACCCTGCCAAAGCTGTTTAGCATGGGATGCCTATCACTGACCTGATGACATAGGCAGGTCTGAGGGAGGAAGCTGGGAAATTGGAAAAAAATCCTCAGTCCTCCACCTAGTTCTGTTCCAACTTTGCTGGCTGGGTCCTCAGCCTTCCATCCTGTAACCTTGGAGTCCCTCAAGGTTCAGTTCTGGATCCCTTTCTTCAGCTACTAGTTGATTCATTTCCCCCATCATCACTAAACTCACCCCTCGAAGCCACCTCCAGTCTGTTCAAGTAGCCAACTGGGATCATGGGACATTGTGTCCCCCTGCTTGATTGTGAAACATTGTGTCAACCTGCTTCCATCTCCCCCCACCCCCAACCCCATAAGCGACCTTCTTTGAGGAGCCCCCCCACCCCACCCCTTCCTGGTACGAACCTGACTGATTCCCCCCAGCTCCCCTCCCCGGGGAAAAAGGCCCTTGTTATCACCGAGTTACTTTAACTACAACCCCATTCGCAACTATTCAGCCAACCCATGCTATTTGGCTGATCATTCCCCTCCCCAGGCATCTCCTTCCCCATGATATCATCACCTGCTTATTTTACTACTATCGAATGTTAATTGTTAACGGCTGTCAATGATATCATCACCTGCTTATTTTACTACCATCGCATGTTGTTAACTGCTCTCTGTGATGTCTTCATCTACTTATTTTTGCCATCACATATTAATTCTTATTTGCTCTCTGTGATATCATCATCAGCTTATTTTACTATTGCCATAGCATGTTAATTGTTAACTGCTCTCTATGATGTCATCAACTACTTATTTTATTATTGCTACTGCATTACTTCTACTGCATGATAATTGTTAACTACCCGCTGTGCTGTCATTTACCTTGCTGATCTCTCTATGAATTATCAATTCCCCTGATCCCAACTGCCCTTCTCATTCCTCACCTTCCACTTCCCCACTTCCACCCAGCTCTTTCCCTCGCTTTCCCCCACCCAGACCCCTCCCCATCACCCCTCCCCAGAATCCCTCTGTACCAGCGCCAACCCTCAACTTCTCCCTTCTAACGCCCTCCCTCCCCTCCTCCCCGCCCCCAGCCATCCCAGTTCTCCTTTCTCATCGCCACCCCTTTTTCCCCTCTCCCCACCCAGGCCCCCGCCAACCCATCCCAATCCAAAACCTCCCCACACCTCGCATCCATCCTACTCCCTCCCCTTCCTCCACAGTTGCTGCCAAGTAAGGGCTCTGGAATTTCCGTTTCATCCTGGACCTATTGCTTTCGAGCTTTCTACTCCTCCTCGCCCTAACCGAAACATGGCTCATTCAGGATGTCACGGTCTCTGCTGCTACTCTCTACAGCGGAGAGAGCAACTACTCTATCCAAATCCTTCTCGACCTCTCAGCTGTCTTCGCCACTGTGGACCACCCCCTTTTCCTCAACACGCTATCCAACACGCTATCCAACACGCTATCCAACCTTGGCTCCGTCCTTTCCTGGTTCTCTTCTTATCTCTCCTGCCGTTCATTCTCAGTCTCCTTTACGGGCTTCTCCTCGTCCCTCCAACCCCTTACTGTAGGGATTCTTCAAGGGTCAGTTATTGTTCCCCTTCTGTTCTCTATCTGCACTCACTCCCTTGGTGAATTTATTCACTCCCACGGCTTCAACTATCATCTCTACGCTGATGACATCCAAATCTGCATCTCTGCCCCTGCTCTCTCTCCCCAGTTCAGGCTCGTGTCCCCTCCTGCCTTCAGGACATCTCCATCTGCATGTCTGCCCGCCATCTAAAACTCAATATGTCCAAGACTGAATTCCTTATCTTTCCTCCCAAACCCTGCCCTCTCCCTGACTTTCCCATCACTGTGGATGGCACTACCATCCTTCTCGTCTCACAAGCCCGCATCTTTGGGGTAATCTTCGACTCCGCTCTCTCGTTCACCCCACACATCCAATCCGTCACCAAAACCTGCCGGTCTCACTTCGACAACATCGCCAAGATCCGCCCTTTGCTCTCCATCCAAACAGCTACCTTGCTGGTTTAATCTCTCATCCTATCCCGACTGAATTACTGCATCAGCCTCCTCTCTGATCTCCCATCCTTCTTTCTCTCCCCACTTCAGTCTGTACTTCACTCTGCTGCCTGGATCATCTTTGTGCAGAAACGCTCTTAGCATATTATTCTCCTCCCCAAAAGCTCCAGTGGCTGCCTGTAAACCTATGCATCAAGCAAAAACTCCTCACTTTCGGCTTCAAATCTCTCCATCACCTCGACCACTCCTACCTCTCCTCCCTTCTCTCCTTCTACAGCCCAGCCCGCACCCTCCGCTCCTCTACCGCTAACCTTCTCATTGTACCTCGTTCTTGCCTGTCCCGCTGTCGACTCCTGGACCACGTCCTTCCCCTGGCCTGGAATGCCCTCCCTCCACACATCCGCCAAGATAGTTCTCTTCCTCCCTTCAGAGCCCTACTGAGATCTCACCTCCTCCAAGATGCCTTCCCAGACTGAGTCCTCTGAGTCCCCCTTTTCCTCTCCTCCCACAACTACCACATCAGTATTTCCCTGTCGCCCTAAGCGCTTGGATACTGACAATCTCCCTCATTATTCGTATAGACGTAAGATAATACTATATTGCTTTCCCCTACCTGAATTTTATTTTAGTGTTTAAGTCCACCACTAGATTCCAAACTCTTTAAGAGCAAGACTCACGCCTACCAACTCTATCATATTTTTGCATGAGTTTAGTATAGTGCTCTGCACACAGTAACCACTCAGTAAATACTGCTGATTGGTTGATTGAGATTCAGACTAGGGGTGTTCATTTTTAAGCATATGAGCGCAATGTCATGTGGTTGCTAGGAAAGGAGTCTTCTAGACTTTGAGCTCACTGTTGGGTGGGGACCGTCTCTATATGTTGCCAACTTGTACTTCCCAAGCGCTTAGTACAGTACTCTGCACACAGTAAGCGCTCAATAAATACGATTGATTGATTGATTGACTGAGTAGTTCGGGAAGAAAATAATCATTCCTTCTTTCAATCCATTGTATTTCTTGAGTGCTTAGTGGGTACCTTGCATTTCCCCTATGTAAATCTAACAAGGATCGAGGAAAGATATCTAAATCTTGATCATTAAGAAGAGCCTTCTCAGACACAGTGGCACACATCGGAAAACCTTCCCTGTAGAGACTCTGCCTTTAGAAACGGAGGACGGCTGTAAATCTGGACAAATCTGTGCGCATTCGCTCTTGCAAAGACTAGGATCATTGGCAAGGAGGAACAGACATTTTGTGCCAGAGAGGGAGCTGGGGAGTGTAACCCTTAGGACCCTCCCCAGGGCAGATTTCACAACTTTATTCCTCAGGCTGTAGATGAGAGGGGACTGAGGGCGGGGTGTACCACGGTGTAGAACGCCGACGGCAGCAGGCCCATCTTAGAGGGGGAGTCCGAGGGAGGTAGCCGAAAATCCCGATAGAGAAAAAGCAATGACGAAGGCGAGGTGGGGCAGGCAGGTGGAGAAGGTTTTGGCCCGGCCCTCGGTGGCCGGTATCCTCAGCACGGCCCAGAAAATGCGGATGTACGAGACGACGATGAGCACGAAGCAGATAACGGCTAACACTACCCCGGTGGTCATGCTCACGTCTGTGGCGGCGTGTATTCTTCGGAGCTGGAGATCTTCAGCCAGGCGGGGACTGGGGGACGACGTTGTAGCCGCAGAAGTACATGGAGAGGGTCGAAGCTGAAAATTAGTCTCTAATCAACCCCACGCCCAGCCAAGCCCAGCACAGCCCAAGGACGCTGCGACCATCTTCCCACAGGCCCCTCGGTCCATCAATCAATCAATCAATTAATCGTATTTATTGAGCGCTTACTGTGTGCAGAGCACTGTACTAAGCGCTTGGGAAGTACAAGTTGGCAACATATAGAGACAGTCCCTACCCAACAGTGGGCTCACAGGCTAAAAGGGGGAGACAGAGAACAAAACCAAACATACTAACAAAATAAAATAAATAGAATAGATATGTACAAGTAAAATAATTAAATAAATAGAGTAATAAATATGTACAAACATATATACATATATACAGGTGCTGTGGGGAAGGGAGGGAGGTAAGATGGGGGGATGGAGAGGGGGACGAGGGGGAGAGGAAGGAAGGGGCTCAGTCTGGAAAGGCCTCCTGGAGGAGGTGAGCTCTCAGTAGGGCCTTGAAGGGAGGAAGAGAGCTAGCTTGGAGGATGGGCATAGGGAGGGCATTCCAGGCCCGGGGGATGACGTGGGCCGGGGGTCGATGGCGGGACAGGCGAGAACGAGGCACGGTGAGGAGATTAGTGGCAGAAGAGAGGAGGGTGCGGGGGGGGGTTGTAGAAGGAGAGAAGGGAGGTGAGGTAGGAGGGGCCCGGCCTTGAAGCCGAGGGTGAGGAGTTTTTGCCTGATTCGCAGATTGATTGGTAGCCACTAAAGAGTTTTGAGGAGGGGAGTTACATGCCCAGAGTGTTTCTGGACAAAGACAATCCGGGCAGCAGCATGAAGTATGGATTGAAGTGGAGAGAGACACGAGGATGGGAGATCAGAGAGAAGGCTGATGCAGTAGTCCAGACGGGATAGGATGAGAGCTTGAACGAGCAGGGTAGCAGTTTGGATGGAAAGGAAAGGGCGGATCTTGGCAATGTTGTGGAGCTGAGACCGGCAGGTTTTGGTGATGGCTTGGATGTGAGGGGTGAATGAGAGAGCGGAGTAGAGGATGACACCAAGGTTGCAGGCTTGTGAGGTGGGAAGGATGGTAGTGCCGTCAACAGAGATGGGAAAGTCAGGAGGAGGGCACGGTTTGGGAGGGAAGACAAGGAGTTCAGTCTTGGACATGTTGAGTTTTAGGTGGCGGGCAGACATCCAGATAGAGGTGTCCTGAAGGCAGGAGGAGATGCGAGCCTGGAGAGAGGGGGAGAGAGCAGGGGCAGAGATGTAGATCTGG
Organism: Tachyglossus aculeatus; assembly: GCF_015852505.1. Taxonomy (NCBI): domain Eukaryota; kingdom Metazoa; phylum Chordata; class Mammalia; order Monotremata; family Tachyglossidae; genus Tachyglossus; species Tachyglossus aculeatus. Next base: position 923,730 of record NW_024044829.1, read on the forward strand.
GTGTCATCAGCGTAGAGATGATAGTTGAAGCCGTGGGAGCGAATGAGGTCACCAAGGTAATGAGTGTAGATGATGACGTCGTAGTGCAGGGGGAGATAGATAGCGGTTTAGCTGTCGTAGGAAATCGTGAGGGCGAAATACTCAGAACCCGCAAACAAGATCCACAGAAAGAGCTGAGTGACACAGTGTAGGAAGGAGATGCAGTTATTGTTCAAGGAGTTGTGGATGGACTTGGGGACATGGCGGAGATGAGGCAGAGGTCGAGGACGGACAGGTTCTTGAGGATGAAGTACGTGGGGGTGTGAAGACGCCGGTCGAGGGCAGTTTTGGCAATGAAGAGGAGATTCCCCATCAGCTCCGCCAGGTGTAACAGGAGGATCACAAGCTGCAGCTGGGCAAGCTGCAGCTCCCGGACTTCCGAGAATCCCAGGAGCAGAAGTTCTGTCTTCAGGGTGACATTGTTCATTTTCTGGTAATTGACACTGACTGCCTAAGGACATTTAGAAAAGATAAGGAGATTAAACTAGGGACAAGGATAATAATCCAGAGAAAACTGCACAGAGGAGAAGGAAATTTGGGGGCTGGAGGGAAATCTCAGATATTTGGGGTTTAATGGTATTTGTTAAGCTTTTACAGTGTACCAAACATTATATTAAGCACTAGGATAGCTAAAAGCTAATCACGCTGTTCATCTCCCTCAGTTCACCTGCCTCTGTTCCGGACAGCACAGAAACCATTCCTGTCTCCTAGGTGTCTGTTCCACATCATTTGAGAAGCAGCGCAGCCTAGAGGAAAGAGCTCAGACCGCAGCCTAGAGGAAAGAGCTCAGACCGCGGCCTAGAGGAAAGAGCTCAGACCTGGAAATCAGAGGATCTAGGTTTTAATCCCCACTCTGGCATTTTCATACTGTGTGACCCTGGGCAAGTCACTTCACTTCTCTGGTCTCCAGTTCCGACATTTGCAAAATGGGGATTCAGTGCATTTTCTCCCTCCTATTTGAACTGTGAGTTCCAAGAAGGTCTTGATTAACCTGTATCTACCCGAGCACTTAGTACAGTGCTTACCACGTAGTTCGTGCTTAACGAATACCATTATTATTATTATTATTATTATGAACTAGTCAAATCCTTTCCTATCCCTTTATGCATATTCAATATCTCCTTTACCTTTCATATCTATTCACCTCACCTTCTATTCTTCAACATATTCTTTAAATTCATACCTGGCCAATCTTCAGCTCTGCCTCCCTCTCAATACTCCCACATCTCTCCCCTCTGTCTGGCCGTTCTCCCATCTTAGAACTCCCAACCCTTCAAATAATAATTACGGTATGTGCTAAATGCTTATTATGTGCGAGTCACTGTACTGAGCGCTGGGGAGGATACAGGCAAATCGGGTTGGTCCCACGCGGGGCTCACAGTCGCAAGCTCCATTTTCCAGATGAGGTAACTGAGGCCCAGAGAAGTGAGGTGACTTGCCCAAGATCACACAACAGACAAGTAGTGGAGCCGAGGTGACAACCCATGACCTTCTGCCTCCAAGACCCGAGGTTTATCCACTCCACCATGTTACTCTTCCTGACATACCACACTCCTTCCACGTTCCAATTCCCGCACAAACGCCCGTCTCCTCCAACCAGCTTTTCCCAGTCAACTCTCTGGCAGACAAACCCATCCACCATCTCTACCCATCATGGACAGACTGATAGTCCTCCTTGGCATGTGTATTCTTTTACTCCATTGCACAGCCACCTCTCTAGATTTCTCTGCTGTAAATAGGTCGATGTCTATCTCCTCTCTCCCTTATTTATATTAACGTCTGTCGCCACATTTCGACTGTAAGCTTGTGAGCAGGGAACATGCCTACCAGCTCTTTTCTATTGTATTCTATCTCTATTGAATGCAATCAGCGTTCAATAAACACCATTGATTGATTGATCAGAGTCTATGTTCGCTGTGGGCAGAGAATGTGTCATTACTGGTCTTGAGCTTTCCATAGGCCGACACTTAATTAAGACTTCTTCCTTATCCGTAAACCCGTCTCAAACCAGAAGACAACCTTAATCAATCAATGATAATTATTGAGCATTTATAGTGAGGATCACTGTACTAGGCACTTGGGAGCGTACAGTACAAAATGGTTGTCAGACAACTTCCCTACCCACAATCAAACAATTATTCAATCAATGGTATTTATTGAGTACTTACTGTGTGCACAGCCAGAGCACTGAAATAAGTGGCTGGGAGAATACAGTACAACGGAGTTGGTAGACATATTCCCTGCCCTCATTCAATTAGTTGATAGTATTTTTGACTGCTTACTGTGTGCAGAGCACTGTACTAAGCGCTTGGGAGAGTACAATGCAACAGAATTGGTTGATGTTTTCCCTACCCACAATGAGCGCTCAATCTAGAGGCCAGTTAAACGTATTTCTATCCCTCACCCTAGGCTCAAACCTACCCCTATTCCTTGCTTTACAATTTGCAAATCAGTAAGATATGTAGAGTATTTTATAAGCACTATAACAAGAATATATATGGTGTATATGATATAATAACACTAATTGTGGTATTTGTTACGTGCATACTACGTGTCAAGCATTATACTAAGTCTTGGGGTAGATACAAGATAATCAGGTCCCATTTAGGGGCCCCAGTCTCAATATGAGGGAGAACTGATGTTGAATCCCCATTTAACTCCTACTGTATGCCAAGCACTGGGATAGGTACGTTGGACACAGTCACTGGTCTGCCTGAGGCTTACAGTCCGAGAGATAGGGAGAGCAAAAATGGTATCCTTGCCTTCGAGGAGTTTACAATATAATGGATTGTTGGATCTTTGACTACAATGTATGAAAGAAACCAAGGTTCCAGGTAACTTATGAGCTCAGACAAACGGAATAATAATAACAATAGTATTACTGTGGACCACGCCCTGATCTATGCTCTGGGGTATATGCAAGTTAATCAGGTTGGACACAGTCCCTGTCCCACGTTGAGCCCACACTCTTAATCCCCATTTTACAAATCAGGTACCTGAGGCTCCGAGAACTGAAGTGACCTGTCCAAGGTCACACAGACGACACGTGTCAGAGACTAGATTCGAAGCCAGGTCCTTCTGACTCTCAGTTCCTTGCTTCATTCACGAGACCACGATGCTTGCCGAAAGCTACGATGCTAGAATGAAAGCTACAGATTGATTGATTAATCAACGATATCTGGTGAACACTTACCAGGTATTAGGCACTGTACTAAGCACTTAACAGATAAGGAAACTAGAGCACAGGGAGATTAAGTGTCTTTCCGAAGGTCACACAGCCGGCCAGTGGCAGAGATGGGGGTCTGCTGAGTCCCAGAACCTGGCTCTTTCCATTGACTACTGATTAGTAGCTGAGTTCCCCTCATTCACAAAGATCCACGCCCCTCATCTGGCTCTGGAGGAGGTGGAGTGGTTCATCTTTCCTCAGGGAAGTAAGTTGAAACAATAGGAGAAATTCTTCTTACTTTGATCCTCTTATTCTGTGCTTACATTGAAATTTCTTTTCCCAGCTCCTCACCCTTCCCCTGCTCCTCTCCAGAGTCCCTGGGCCTGTCCTGGGCTGGTGTGCACTGACCTCTGCTGAGAGAGAGGTATATTTCATCTCGTAGGCCTTGGACTCTGAGGGGGGTGACAGGAAGGTCTGGGGGAGAGGTGGGTGCTGTCAAGATCCTCCCTCCCCCTCTCAGCTCTCGAGATGGCTGTGCCGTCCCCTCATACCACGGCCGGGTTATTTTCTGGGGGATTCCCCTTGGGAAGACGGGCCCGGGGCTCCGCTGAGACGGCTGACCGTCCGCGAATCTTGGGAGGCCGGGATTGTGGGCTCTCTGTGGAACCGGCACCCACAACCTAAATATCTGCCCAGTTCCACATGTTCCTTCCTAGAACAACCTCAACGGACTCATCGTTCTCTTTCCATGATTAATAACAGCTTTCTGTTTCAACTCTGGGGATTGGAGATATATCATTGCAGGGAGAATAGGCACCATAGCCCATTTGGTGAGTCATGGTTGAATCCAATATTCAGATTGGCTTGGCAAAAAAAAGAAAAGGACTCCAAGATCTCATTCCAGTTTTGACACTAAATGGGTGTTACAGGCACCTGTTTACATTTTTGAAAGGTGTAAGCTCCTTGTGTGCAAAGAATGTATCCTGTCCTTCTGTTGTACTTGAATTTGATTGAATAATTGAATGATTGAAGTATATTATAGAATAAATAACAATAGTATCAACGGTAAGAGTTGGAGGAGAAATCATAATGGTGTTTATTGAGTGACAACTGAGAGCATTAAGTGGTTGGAAAAATTCAAACTATACCCCTGCTCCTGGCTTCTGGGACCGATTTGAAGATCAAAATTAATTTTGAAACTCCCTTCTGCAGCTACCTCTTCAACTTTAATGGTATTTGTTAAGTACTTACTATGTACCAAGCACCGTATTAACCACTGGGGTAGCATAGGGAGCGGGGGAAGGCGCTGAGACAGGCAGTATGTGCACACAAACCGTACCCAACGGCTCAAGGCCAAACAGACTCAACAACAGGAGATAAAGAGACCAGGGCAAGAAAAACAAGCTTGCACCTGCAAGGCTCGGAGGCAACCTCAAGGCCATATCCGCAGCCAGCGATGGTTGGCAACGGGTGGCTGGGGGCAAGCCAGAGAAAACCCTTCATGACTGGACAGAGCTGTTGCTAGGCTAGTGGCTGGAGGGCGGTCAATGCCTCGATACGCCATCCCCCGAGAAAACCCTGCCCCCGGGCAACGGGGGGTATAAGAGACGAACAAGACAAAGGGGGGGCATGCGCGCGCTCTCTCCCTCCCTCTCTCTCTCTCTCTCGCTCTCTCTCTCTTTTTTAACCATGTAATCGCTGATAGAAAATAAACGGCAACCAAGCTTTGAACCTCTGGCTGACTCTTCCTGGTGTGAACGCACGGCCCGCGTCCGGAGACGTCCGAAGACCCGGAGAGGGTAAGAACCCGAGAGTTGCCCCCGAAACCGCGGGGAGCAACGACGTAGATATAAGGTAATCAGGTTGGACACAATCCATGTCCCAGACGGGGCCCTCAGTATTCATCCCCATTTTACAGATGAGGGAACTGAGTCACAGAGAAGTGAAGTGACTGCCTAAGGTCAGTCAGCAGAGAAGTGGCATAGCCAGGATTAGAATCCAGGTCTCTCTGACTCCCAGGCCCGTGTTCTACCCTCTGCTGGTGATAATAAAGAGGGTGAATCCAAGAGCAGGGATCCATCCCCAGACATGAGAACTAGATTTAAATACCAGTCAAGAACACATGGATAAAAACTCTTCTACCAAACTAGTCAAAGGCATGGATAACAGGCAGCGTGCAGCCAGGAAAAGTCTCTAACGACAAATATCTCAGATCTTTGCAGGCTTCCCAAGTCTGTATAGAGTCAATCCGCGGGGACAGAAATAACAAGGTCAGAGAATGAAGTGAAGTTTCTATCTCTGGAGAAAAGACTTATTCATTCATTCAATCGTATTTATTGAGCTCTTACTGTGTGCAGAGCACTGTACAGGAACCTCCCCATCACCATCTTCACATCCCTGTTCCTCAGGCTGTAGATGAGGGGGTTCAGGGTGGGAGGGCACCTTGGTGTAGAACACGGACAACAGCAGGTCCAATCAGAAGGAGGAGCTGGAAGTCAGTTTTAAGTGGGCAAAGGCGGCCGTGGCGGTAAAACTGTGTTGACGATAAGGTGAGGCAGGCATGTGGAGAAGGCTTTGGCCCGGCCCTCGGCGGCCAGCATCCTCAGCACGCCTCAGAAGATGCACACGTACAAGACCATGATGGAGATGAAGCAGAAGACACTAAAACAGGCACCAGTAGCTACAGCTACCACCATGTTTTAGAGCAGGAGAGTTTTATTACAGACGGGACGTTGCAGAAAAATTGTGCGATCACACCGGACCTGCAGAAAGGCAGGGAGAATGTCGCAGCTCAACCTAAGACTCAGAACATTCCCCCGATATGCCAGGACCCGACTGTCATCTCAAGGAAGGTCCTGTGGTACATGATGGCCTCGTAGGACTGAGCACTGCAGATAGCTAGGTATCAGTCGTAGGACATCGCCGTGAGCATGGAGAACTCTGTGCTGGCAAACAGAACAGGAAGAAGACCTGGAAAAAGCAGGCCAGGAAGGAAATTTCTCTAGGGTTGGTCAGGGAGTTAAGGATGGATCTGGGGACGGGGATGGAGATGTAGCAGAGGTTGAAGACGGACAGGTGCCTGAGGAAGAAGTACATGGGTGTGTGGAGGCACCGGTCGAGGGCGGTGATGGCGACAATGAGGAGATTTCTTGTCAGGGCCGCCAGGTAGACCAGGAGGAACAGCGTGGCGAGGACCGGCTGCAGCTCCCGTACCTCCGAGAATCTCAGCAGGAGGAATTCCCTCACCGCTGTAAGGTTGACCATTTCCCAAGGATTGCAGAGACCACCTGCATAAACAATGAGGGGAAAGCTATTTCAGAACCTCAACAGACAATGACAGTCACATCAATCCATCAATTGTATTTTTTTCAGCACTTACTTTGAGCAGAGCACTTTACAGAGTGATTGGGAGAGTGTAATATATCATAGCTGGCAGACGTATTTGCTGCGCACAAGGAACGTACAGGCTAGAGGGGGAGACATACATTAAAATAAATTTCAAACATGTGCATAAGTGCTATAGGGATGTGGGTGGGGAGAATAAAGGGTGCAAGTCCAAGGGCAAGAGAAAGACAGAAGGGAGAGAAAGTAGAGAAAATGAGGGCTCAGTCGGAGAAGGCCTCTTGGAGGAGCTGTGATTTTAAGAAGTCTCTGCAAGTGGGGAGACCGATGGTCTATCAGACAGCGAGGCCTAATGGAAAGAGCAAAGGCCTTTGAATCAAAAGGACTTGGGTTCCAGTCCTGGCTCTGCCACTAGCTTGCTGTGTGACCTTGTGCAAGTCACTTCATTTCTCTATGCCTCACTTCCCTCCTCTGTAAAATGGGGACTAAGCCCATGAGCCCCATGTGGAGCAAGCACTGTCTCCAACCTGATAACCTTTTATCTACCCTAGTGTTTAGAACAGTGCTGTCAAATACAATTATTATTATTATTATTATTATTATTATTATTATTATTATTATTATTATATGAAGACGGAGGAAGTTCCAGGCCAGTGGAAGGCCATGGGCTAGGGGTAAGTAGCGGGATAGATGAGACCAAAATACGGTGAGTTGGTTGGTTTTAGATGAGCCAAATATGTAGACTGGGTGACCATCAGATGCTGCCCTTCTTAACCTTCAACCTTCAGGCAAATGGTAAACAAAATCAATCAGTCGATCAAATATCTTGAGCCCTTACTATGCGCAGAGTGCTGTGCTTAGCGAAACCAAATAAATAATTTCTCACCAGATGGATCCTCCTGTTTCATGTCAAATCTGGGGTAGGAGAGCCTTTTGTCTTCCATGTGAGCTTAACCCTAATCTAGTTATCAATGACTGTCCTCTCAAAGGACCGTGTCTAATGTGGCCACCACTGTTCTCTTCCTCAGAACTGAGCACGGTGCTCTTCAGATAGTAGGTGCTTAGTAAACACCACTGAATGGCAGAGATTACCAGCTCTGACCATGTTTCCCCACTCCTCAAGAAACTCCAGTGGTTGTCCATGCACCTCTGCGTCAAACAGAAACTGCTCACCATCAACTTTAAAGCTCTCAATCACCTCACCCCTCCTATTTAACCTTGCTACTCTCCTACTACAAGTCAGTCCACACACTTCGCTCCTCTAATGCCAACCTATTCACTGTACCTCCATCTCGTCTCTCCCACCAACCACCTCTTGTCCACTTCCTGTCTCTTACCTGGAATGTCCTCCCTGTTCATATCTGACAAGCATTCACTAACTCCATCTTCAAAACCTTATGAAAATCACATCTCCTCGAAGAGGTCTTCCCTGACCAAATCTGATATCCTCTTCTCCCACTACCTTCCGTCTCGCCCTTCACTTGACTTTTCCCCCTTTATTCACCACTCTCTCGATCCCACAGCACTAATGTATAGATCCATAATTTATATATTTCTATTAATGCCTGTCTCCCCATCTAGACTGTAATCTCCTTACAAGCAGAGAATATGTCTGCCAATTTTATATTTCGCTCTCCCAAGCATTAATGCGGTGTTCTCCACACAACAAGTGCTCAATAAATAAGATCGATTGGCCACCCAGAACGTTTGTCACCGATCCATCCCCGTCCATCCCCGCCACCCACCCAGTAGATCCCGCGGATGGAGAGCCATGGAGACGACGGGGAAGACATCTGTTTTACGCATGAAGACGTGAGGAGAATCTAGTTCTCTTTCACTTCCAGCTCCCTTGTAAGACCCTCAACCCATCCGTTGTACTCCCCGGCTCAGACCCCCTAGTCAAACTGGAGTGAGCGGGCTCTGGTCTCTGCTGTCCTTCAACCATCCCCCGTCGCCTCAGCTCCCAGATGTCGGCTGCAGTAGGATCTTCGGGAGGTGTGTGGGGTCCTGGGTCTTCTTGCTTCCTGCTTGGAGCGTGTCCCTCGGTGAAGCCGGGCCATTCCGGAAGCCCCCCCTGCGGGACTCCACTCAGTGGAGTCACACGTTGGGCTGAGGGGACTTATTATGTCCTGTTCGGGCCTGGCTTCCAGGAGGTCCAGCACCGCTGGGTACCTTGAGGACCTTGGCTGGTATAGTGGCCCTGCCCCAAGTGACTACCCCACTAGGGACCATGTGACCCGTCACACTGGCGTGCGTCTCACGGGGAAACCCTCCAGAGTAACTGCGGAGATGACAATTCATTCATTCATTCAATCATATTTATTGAGCGCTTACTGTGTGCAGAGTACTGTACAAAGCACTCGGGAAGTACAAATCGGCAACTCTCCCACTTGTGATCCCACTCTCTCACCTCCCTGCCCTCTCTAAGACTACGCTCCTTCTGTCAATGTCTGTTGGTATTTAATTCTCACCCTCACTGTATAGATTCAACTCCACATAGCACTGCGACATGTAAGGCACATCATCATCATCAATCGTATTTATTGAGCGCTTACTATATTTAGAGCACTGTACTAAGCGCTTGGGAAGTACAAATTGGCATCACATAGAGACAGTCCCTACCCAACAGTGGGCTCACAGTCTAAAAGGGTGAGACAGAGAACAAAACCAAACATACTAACAAAATAAAATAAATAGAATAGATATGTACAAGTAAAATAAATAAATAAATAAATAGAGTAATAAATATGTACAAACATATATACATATATACAGGTGCTGTGGGGAAGGGAAGGAGGTAAGATGAGGGGATGGAGAGGGGGAGGAGGGGGAGAGGAAGGAAGGGGCTCAGTCTGGGAAGGCCTCCTGGAGGAGGTGAGCTCTCAGCAGGGCCTTGAAGGGAGGAAGAGAGCTAGCTTGGCGGATGGGCAGAGGGAGGGCATTCCAGGCCAGGGGGATGACGTGGGCCGGGGGTCGATGGCGGGACAGGAGAGAACGAGGTACGGTGAGGAGATTAGTGGCGGAGGAGCGGAGGGTGCGGGCTGGGCTGTAGAAGGAGAGAAGGGAGGTGAGGTAGGAGGGGGCGAGGTGATGGAGGCACATCTCCTCCAAGAGGCATTCCCCAGATAAGCCCTCTATTTCTTGTCTCCTACCCCTTTCTGGGTCACCTTGATTTGCTCCCTTTTTCGGCTGCCCAGTCCCAGAAGACATATGTATATATCTCTAATATATTTATATTAATGTCTGTTGCCCTGGGTAGACTGTAATTTCGCTTTGGGAGGGAATGTCTTTGTTATGTTGTTATATTATACTCTCCCAAGTGCTTAGTACAGTACTCAGAACACAGTAAGTGCTCAATACATACAGTTCACTGATTGATCAATTCATTCAGTCATATTTATTGAGTGCTTACTGTGTGCACAGCACCACTAAGTGCTTAGCACAACTGATCCTGCCTAGAGGGGTGAGAGGAGAAAAATGACCAAGCACAAAAGGGCACCATGAAAGATGGGGTTAGTAATAATAATAGCATAGGTTAAGAGCTTACTATGTGCCACGAACTGTACTAAATGCTGGGGTAGAAATACGATAATCGAGTTGGCTAGAATTCCTGTCCTAGTTACATCTAAGTAAGAGAGAGTAGGATTTAATCCCCATTTTACAGATGGAATAACCGAAGCCCAGAGAATTTAAGTGACTTGCCCACGGTCACACAGTGGACACGTGGCAGAGCCTGGATTAGGACCCAGGTCCTCTGATTTCCAGGACCGTGCTCTTCCCACTTGGAAACTCTGCTTCTCTAGATGCATGAGCCTTGCTCAAAGTCAATCCAAGGTGAGAGAAACCAAAGGATCAAGGCATCTTTAAGAACTTTCTATCCTGGGTGAAAGGTCTCCCACCTCGAACACTCTCCAGGGCAGCCTTCACGTCTCGGTTCCTCAGGCTGTAGATGAGGGGGTTCAGGGCGGAGGTCACCACGGTACAGAACACGGACACAAGCAGGTCCGGAGCTGAGGAGGAGTATGAGGGTGAATGCAAGGTACCGTAGGCAGCAGTGGTGGAAAAACACGGTCATGACGGTGAGGGGAGGCAGGCAGGTGGAGAAGGCTTTGGCCCGGCCCCCGGTGTCCGGCATCCTCAGCACAGCCCGGAAGATGCGCATGTACGAGGCGACGATGAGCACGAAGCAAAAGACGCTCAAAAGGGCCCCGGTGACTACGAACACATCGCTGACGAGCTGCGTTTCGGAGCAGGAGATTCGGACCCCGGAGGCGATATCACAGAAGAATTAGGGGATCAGGAAGGACCCGCAGAAGGGTAGGGAGAGCTTCCAAGAGGATGTCATCACTGCAATCAGCCCCTCGCCGACCCATGAGGCGGCGGCCATCTTCCCACAAGCCCCTTGGTCCGTAATGACCTCGTAGTACAGGAGAAGACAGATGGCGGCGTAGCGGTCGTAGAACATGGCCGTGAGGACCAACATCTCTGAGGCAGAAAACAGAACCACGGAGAAGATCTGGAGTGCACAGCCCAGGAAGAAAATGGATCTATGGTCGGTCAGGGAGTTGTGGATAGATTTGGCGACGGGGACGGAGATGTAGCAGAAGTCGAGTACGGACATGCTCCTGAGGAATAAGTACATGGGGGTGCGGAGGCGCCGGTCGAGGATGGTGACGGCGACGATGAGGAGATTCCCCGTCGGGGCCGCCAGGTAGACCAGGACAACGCGGCCTGGAGGAGCTGTAGCTCCCGGACCACCGAGAATCCCAGCAGCAGGAATTGTTTCACCTTGGTGACATTGGCCATTTCCAGGGGATTGCCGAGATCACAGCGTGGCTCAGTGGAAAGAGCACGGGCTTTGGAGTCAGAGGTCGTGAGTTCAAATCCCAGCTCTGCCACTTGTCAGCTGTGTGACTTTGGGCAAGTCACAACTTCTCTGGGCCTCAGTTCCCTCACCTGTAAAATGGGGATGAAGACTGTGAGCCCCTCGTGGGATAATCTGATCACCTTGTATCTACCCCAGCGCTTAGAACAGTGCTTTGCACATAGTAAGCGCTTAACAAATACTAACATTATTATTATTATCACCTATGGAGAAAAAGAGGTGGAATCTCAGCCCCACAGCATTTATGTCCATAGCCATGATTCATTTATTCAGATTAATGTCTGTCTTCCGCATTAGACTGAGCCCTCACTATATGCATAGCCCTGTACTGGGCGCCTGGAAGAGAACAGTAAATTAGATTTTTGGACACATTACCTGCCCACAGCGAACCTACAGTTTAGAATAATTAGTCTGTCAATCAGTGGTATTTATTGAGTGCTTACTGTGCGAGAAGCACTGTACTAAACACTTGGGAGAGTACAATACAACAGAGTTGACAGATACAATTTCTGCCCACAGTGAGCTTATAGTCTAGAGGGTGAAACAAGCATTAATATAAACAAATTAATTACATGTATAGACATAAGTACTGTGGGACTGAGGATGGACTGGTTATGAAATGCCCAAAGGATTCAGAACCAAGTGCCCATCAATAATGCTACTTACTATGCACAGACCTCTATACTAAGCGCTTTGAAGAGTCCAATAGATTTAGTAGACATGATTCTTACTCTCATCGAGCTGACAGTCGAGTGGGGAAGGCATACCTTAAAATATATTGCAGATAAAATATATTGCAGAAGCAGCACGGCGTAGTGAATGGAGCACTGGCTTGGGAGTCAGAAGTTCATAGGTTCTAATCCCACCCCGTCACTCTTCTGCTCTGTGGCCTTGGGCGAGTCACTTTACTTCCCCGTGCCTCAGTTCCCTCATGGGTAAAATGGGGATGAAGACTGTGAGCCCCATGTCGGACAGGGCCCGAGTTCAACCTTATTTTGCTTGTATTCACTCCATCACTTAGTACAGTACCTGGCAAATAGTAAGCACTCAAAAAATACAATTATTATTATTATTATTATTGTGATTATTATGATTATTATTATCATTATTATTATTATTTTAGGAGGAAGAAGGAAAATCACTATGTAAGAGTGGGGTTTAAAGAAATAGGGTATGTTCTACAGGATGTTCCGAGTAAATAAGTGTGTGATTGCAATAAAATGTGAGGTGGTAGTGTCGGGATTAAAACCAGGGGAAAGTAAAAACTAACCAGGGAGGTCTTTCTGGAGGAGATGTGATTTTAGACAGGGGTTGGAGGTGGGAGACCAGAGAGTGAGACCCAGTGAGTAGCTGGGTTTGAAAGGATCTACGGGCGCGAGCTGGGATTACTGGGACAGGACAGTGGATCACAGAAAGAGTACGTATCTCATGGTGGGCCTTTACGGTAGCCTGTGGTTGTCCTACATACCATTTTGCAACAATCACCCCTGGAACGTGTCACAATAGGGCAGCTGATCGTCTTCCACTCGCTCCCAAATCGGTAGGTCACCATCCGGGGACCTTGCAATGCAGGCATCTTGTCCAAAATGCACAAATCAGTAGCAAGCTCGAAGGCAGAGCGAGGCAGAAGCTGGAATTAGACACTCGAGAAGCAGCGTGGCTCAATGGAAAGAACCCGGACTTTGGAGTCAGAGGTCATGGGTTCAAATCCCGGCTCCGCCAGTTGTCAGCTGTGTGACCTTGAGCAAGTCACTTAACTTCTCTGGGCCTCGGTTACCTCATCTGTAAAATAGGGATTAATACTGTGAGCCCCCCGTGGGACACCCTGTTCACCTTGTAACCTCCCCAGCGCTTAGAACAGTGCTTTGCACATAGGAAGCGCTTAATACATGCCATTAAAAAGACCGCTTTCTGTTATGTCCGTACCCGACATGGGGCAGAAAACTTTAAACCAGGCTACCCCATATAAACAGCCACCTCAATCCCATCTCTAAATTCCCTTCTGTCTGGGATATTTCCCCCATGTCTCTCACCCTTCAATTTTAGCCACTATCTTCTGCTTGACTTCGTGGCTTCAACTCCCGTCTTCAAATCTTTCACTCCCTTCTAAACCACTCTTACTTGCTCATTCATTCATCCTCCCTCCCATCTCTACAGCACAGATATACATTCCCAAATCTACATCTCCACCCCTGATCTCTCTCCTTCTCTTCAGGTTGTACTCCTTCAGGGCATCTTTATTTGGATGTCCCACTCCCACCTCAACTTTCGCATGTCTTAAAAAGAGCTTCTCATCTTCCCTCCCAAACCCTGTCTTCTCTCAGACTTTTCAATCACTGTCGCCTTCAGGACAACTGTACTTGAAGCAACGTGACTCAGGGGAAAGAGCACGGGCTTTGGGGTGAGAGGTCATGGGTTCAAATCAAGGCTCTACCAAGTGTCAACTGTGTGACTTTGGGCAAGTCGCTTAATTTGGGATTAAGACTTTGAGCTCCCCGTGGGACAACCTGATCACCTTGTTACCTCCCCGGCGCTTAGAACAGTGCTTTGCACACAGTAGGCGCTTAATAAATGCTATTATTATTATTATTATTATTATTATTATTATTATCCCACTCACACCTCAAACTTAATACGTCTAAAACAGAGCTTCTCATCTTCCCACCCAATCCTTTTCTCCATCAGACCTTTCAGTCACTGCAGACAACACCAGCATCCCCCCTGTCTCACAAGCTGGTAACCTTGGCATTATCCTCCACTTATTTCTCTTAGGTCTGTCACCAAATCCCATCGGTTCTACCTTCACGAAATCCCTAGAAGTCCCCCATTCTGCTCCATCCAAACTGCTACCACGTTAATCCAATCACTTACCCTACCCCAGCTTGATTACTGCAACTGACCTCCCTGCCTCCAGACTCCCCCTTCTCTGGTCCATACGTCAGTCTGCTACCCAGATTGTTTTACTAAAAATGTTCCATCCACATCTCCCCACTCCTCTAAAGCCTCCGATGATTGCCCACCGTACACCATATCAAAAGGAAATGCTCCGCTATCAGCTTTAAGGCATTCAATCAGCTTTACACTTCCTATCTCACCTCTCTGATTTTCCACACACTTCACTCCTCAAACACCAACCTACTCACTGTACCTTGACCTCATCTGTCTCGCGGCTGATCCCCTAGCCCACCTCCTCGCTCTGGCTTGGACCTCCCTTCCACTTCATACTCTACAGACCGCCATCACTCTCCCCATCTTCAAAGCCCTACCCAAATCGCACTTCTTCCTTTCCAGACTACCACCTCATTTTCCTACAGGATTGGACCACTTTTCAATGTCACCTATGCACTTGGGTTTATAACCCTTCAGGATTTTGATATTCATTATCTCCCAGCCCTGTAGCACTTGTATACATTATTCTTATACTCTGCCATTCCTTTTCTGTAATTCATTTAAGGTCTAGCCCCCTGCACCAGATTGTAAGCTCGTTGAAATCACTGGAGGTCCAGAAGATGCTGTGCCTGTCCATAGTCAATGACAAGCATAGCCTAGTGGATAGAGCCCCGACCTGGGAGTCAGATGGACCTGGCTTCTAATTCCTGTTCTGCCACCTTTCCGCTGTGAGACCTTAGGGAAGTCACTTCACTTCTCTGTGCCTCAGTTTCCTAATTTGAAAAATGGGGATGAAGACTGTGAGTCCCATGTAGGATATGGACTGTGTCCAATCTGATAGGTTTGCATCTACCCCAGTGCTAAGTACATAGTACTAGAACATGGCACACAGTACGTGCTCCTTGTCCATTCCTGCTAACCACCCAGGGGATCTGGATGATGGAGAGCAATTGAGAAGCCAGGGGAAAGAACTGTTCTATGTGTGGAGACGTTAAGAGACAGAGGAACTTTCTCTGGTTCTCTGTTACCGCCTGTCTCCCTTTAAACCGTTTCCCATCCATGTACTCCCCAGCCCAGACTCACTGGTCTGACTGGGGCGAGCGGGCACTCGTCTCTGTTGTCCTGCAACCAACCCCGTCCCCTCAGCTCCCTGACAGTGGCCACAGGAGGGTCTCTGGAAGGCGTGGAGGGTCTCGGCTCCACTTCCCTCCCTCTCTGAGCTTGATGGGCTCTCGGCGAGGCCGGGCCTTTCCGGACAAGCTCTCTGCTGCTCCGTGCGGGATTCCTCCCGGGAACTAATAATAATAATAACAATAATGACGTTTATTGAGCTCTAACTAGGTGCAAAGCACTGTTCTAAGTGCAAGGAAGGTTACAAGGTTACAAGGTTGTCCCGGGGGGGGCTCACAGTCAATCCCCATTTTACAGATAAGGTAACTGAGGCACAGAGAAGTTAGGTGACTTGCCCAAAGCCGCACAGCTGACAATTGGCATAGATGGGATTTGAACCCATGACTACTGTCTCCAAAGCCCGTTCTCTTTCCACTGAGACACGCGGGCCACACGTTGGGCTGAGGTGCCTCATTATATCCTGTTCGGGGCTGGCTTCCCAGAGGGCTGGCATGGTTCAGACCCTGACCTTATAAGCAGCGTAGTGGCCCTGCCCCACGTGAGTATCCCATGGGATCCACGTGACGCACCAGCCAGCTGTCTCTCACAGGGAGGAGCTTCAGTCATATTGTGAAGACTGTGAAGTGTCCAACGTGATTGAGGCCCCTCCCCCATCTTCTGCTCCTTCCCCCCCTCCATGGCCCCCACTCCCTCACTCTGTCATACCTCCTTTCCCTCCCCACAGCACCTGTGTATATTTGTACATATTCATTACTCTATTTTATTAATGGTGTGTATATATCTGTTGTTCTATTTATTTTGGTGGTATTGACACCTGTCTACTTGCTCTGCTTTGCTATCTCCCCCTTCTATGCTGTGAGCCTGTTGTTGGGTAGGGACTGTCTCTATATGTTGCCGAATTGTACTTTCCATGTGCTTAGTACGGTGCTCTGCACACAGTAAGCGCTCAATAAATACGATTGAATGAATGAACGAATGACTGCTACGCAGGGAAAGATACATTTCATCATTCCCATTTTACAGTTTAGGTCTCTGAGGCCCGGAAATGTTAAATGAGTTCTTTAGCAGGCCACTGTCTGAGCCAGAGCTAGGATCCAGGTTCTGGGCTCCCTGTCCCATTAGGTTTTCCCCAGGCTGTGCTGGGGGATGAAGGCAGCCATCTGAGAGGGATCCCGGCTCCGCCAATTGTCAGCTGTGTGACTTTGGGCAAGTCACTGCACCTCTCTGGGCCTCAGTTCCTTTATCTGTAAAATGGGAATTAAGACTGTGAGCCCCCCGTGGGACAACCCGATCACCTTGTAACCACCCCAGCACTTATAATAGTGCCTTGCACATAGTAAGCGCTTAAAACATGCCATCATTATTACTAAAATAATTATTAAAATAATAATTTTAATAATCATTCTCGCCTGTCCCGCCGTCTACCCCCGGCCCACGTCCTCCCCCGGCCTGGAATGCCCTCCTCCGCACATCCACCAAGCTAGCTCTCTTCCTCCCTTCAAAGCCCTACTGAGAGCTCACCTCCTCCAGGAGGCCTTCCAAGACTGAGCCCCCTCTTTCCTCTCCCCCTCGTTCCCCTCTCCATCCCTCCCGGCTTTCCTCCTTCCCCTCCCCACGGCACCTGTATATAGGTATATATGTTTGTACGTATTTATTACTCTATTTAGTTTATTTGTACATATTTATTCGATTTATTTTATTTTGTTAATATGTTGAGTTTTGTTGTCTGTCTCCCCCTTCTAGACTGTGAGCCTGCTGTTGGGTAGGGACTGTCTCTATATGTTGCCAACTTGTACTTCCCAAGCTCTTAGTACAGTGCTCTGCACACAGTAAGCGCTCAATAAATACGATTGAATGAATGAATGAATGAATGAATGAATGAATAAACTAAGCTTCTCCATTCTTGGTCCAGCACTTCTAACATTCCCTTTCTAGGACCACTGACCACACCCTACCCTTTCCACCACTGCCTTAGACACTGTTGCCTAACTTAATTTGCTACCCCTGAGCCACTTCAAAGGATAATAATAATGATAATAATGATAATAATAATAATAATAATAATAATAATAATAATATTTATTAAGCACTTACAATTTGCGAAGCACCGTACTAAGCCCATGGGTGGATACAAGCAAATCAGGTTGGACACAGTCCCTGTTCCACGTGGGGATCACAGTCTCAATTGCCATTTTAAAGATGAGGTAACTGAGGAACAGAGAAGTTAAGTGACTTGCCCGAGGTCACGCAGCAGACAAGTGGCTTATCCGTCCTGCTTTTCGTAGACAACTCCATCCCTACTCCTTCACTACCCTCTATCCCTCTCCCTCTCCCTCACCTTCCTCTCTGTCCCTCCTGCACCAGCTTCTAAGCCTTCCAAACAAGTCGATTGAATTTACTGCGGGCTTATTTCTGTTAATTATGGTATTTGTTAAGCACCTTCTATGTGCCGGTCACTGTACTTAGCGCTGGGGTGGATACAAACTAATCCTGTTGGACACAGTTGGTGTCTCACGTGGGGCTTACAGTCTTAATCTCCGTTTTACAGATGAGGGAACCGAGGCCCAGAGAAGAGAAGTGACTTTCCTCAGGTCACACAGCAGATAAGTGGCAGAACTGGGATCATAGCCCAGATCCTTTTAACTCTGAGACCCAGGACCATACCACGCTGCTTCTGCTTATCATGTGCAGAGCACTGAACTAAATTCTTGGGAAAGTACAATAGTTGGTAGTTGGTAAGTTAGAAAGTTGGTAGATGTGTGCCCTGCCCACATGGAGTTTACAATCTTCATGGGGAAACAGGCATTAAAATAGATTAGAGATAGGGGAAATAATATAATATTGGGGAAAATTGTAGAGCAGTATTTGTTGAATAATAGAGTAATAGGGGAAATATCCCCTCTCATTGTCCTATTCCAGGTCCCAGAAGGAGAAAGCTGTGTATCCTGATGGATAAAATCCCTGACCTCGGGGTCAGAGGACCTGTGTTCTAATCCGGCCTCTGCCACTTAACTGCTATGTGATCTTGGGTAAGTCATTTCACTTGTCTATACCTCAGTTCCTTCATTTGCAAAATAGGGATTCGATTCCTTTTCTCCTGTCTACTTAGACTGTGAGCCGCATGTGGGACCTAAGGATCTTATATCTTCAATAATGTTCCAGTACTTAGTACAGTGCTTGGCGCGTGGCAAGCACTTTACAGATACCATTATTATTATTACTGTTATTAGGGAAGCTCGTTTTGAGAAAGGGAATGTGTCTGCGAAATTGTTGTTTTGTACTCTCTCGAGTGGTCAGTGCAGTGCTCTGCAGACCGTGTGTGCTCAATAAATATGATAGATTGAATAATTATCTCTTCCTCTTATATCTCCTCCCTCTCCTACTCTGACACTCATGCATTACCCAGCTCTCAGAATATGTCTCCCACTACTGCCTCCCCACCTCCAGCCACTCACGCCATCTCTCCAGCTCCCGCCAAGCTCCAGCGGCCACCCCTCGTTCTGAGGAAAGAGGCCATCTTGGTTTCCACGAGCCCAACCCCTCCACTGTGTGCCCCCACTCTGGGTAGAATCTGGGTCTGGCTAGCACCTAAGAGCATGCCCAGAGAGTTGGACCACTTCCAGATTTTCTCTTCCCCAGACTTCACTTCCAATCAACGTTAATCAGTCAAACAATCCAGGAATCACTGGTATTTCATGAGCACTACTTACCTACTCTCTGTCAGTCAGTCAGTCAATACTATTAATTGAGTGCTTATTGTGTGCAGAGCAGTGTACCAAGCGATTGGAAGAGTCCAATATGACAGAGTGGGTAGACACGTTCCCCGCTCACAACGAGTTTACAGTCTAGAGAGGGAGACATAATAATAATAATTATAATAGTATTTGTTAAGTGCTTGTTATGTGCCGAACACTGTTCTACGTGCTGGGGGTAGATACAAGGTAATCAGGTTGCCCCAACTGGGGCTCACAGTTTTAATTCATATTTTACAGATGAGGTAACTGAGGCCCAGAGACGTTAAGTGACTTGCCCAAAGTCACACAGCTGACAAGTGGTGGAGACGGGATTAGAACCCACGACCTCTTACTCCCAAGCCCGTGCTCTTTCCACTTAGCTATGCTGCTTCTATAACATAGGTATTAACATAAATTAATATAAAAACAATAGTGCAAAGGAATTAATTTTATATAATTAGTATAAATAAATAATCCACCACTGGTCAGACCTGAATAATAATAATGGTATTTATTAAGTGCTTACTATGTGTCAAGCACTGTTCTATGCACTGGGGTAGATACAAGCTCAGCAGGTTGGATACAGTCCCGGTCCCCCATTGAGCTCACAGTCTTAATCTCCATTTTCAGATGACGGAACTGAGGCAAAGAGAAGTGAAGTGACTTGTCCATGGTCACACAGCAGACAGGTGGAGGAGCCGTATTAAAACCCATGCCCTTCTGACTCCCGGACTTCTTCTCCTGTAGACTATAAACTTGTTGTAGGCAGAGAACGTGTCTATCAACTCTGTTGTATTGTACTTTCACAAGGTGATTAGTATAGTACTCTGCACACAGCAATCGATAAATACCATTGATGATGGGGATTGTGGGGAGGTATTAGAAGGGAATGGACAGACAATATACCTGAGGAAAATAGAGACCGTGTACCAACCTGACCCAGGTAATCCCAAGAACAACGAAAATTGCACAGAGCAGTTAGATGTCAGGGACACCACGTAATTATGCTACCTAGGCAGTATGCTGATGCAGCAGTCCAGGTGGTGAAAAAAGATAGTCAAGGCAGAAGGAGAAGCTTTCTACCCTGGGTGAAAGTACTCCCACCCAGAACCCTCCTTACCGCCCCCTTCTCTTCCATGTTCCTTAAGCTGTAGATGGGGGGCACCATGTAGATGGGGTCCAGGATGGGGGGCACCATGACGTAGAACACAGACAGAACCATATCAAGAACAGAAGAGGAGCCTGAAGGTGGTTTTAAAGTAGCGAAGATAGCAGTGGGGAAAAACATAGTCGTGGCGGCGAGGTGGGGCAGGCAGGTTCAGAAGACTTTGGCCCGGCCCTCGGCAGCCGGCATCCTTAAGCACAGCCCGGAAGGTGTGCCCCTACGAGACAAGGATGGAGATAAAGCAGAAGACGCCCGAAAGTGTTCCTCTGACTATGATCACATCAATGACGGGGTGTCTTTTGGTGCAGAAGAGTCAGACCACGGAGGCGATATCACAGAAGAACTGTGGGATCAGGAATGACCAGCAGAATGGTCATCACTGCAAACGCCCCCCTGCCGAGCCATGAGGCGGCGGCCACCTTCCCACAAGCCCCTTGGCCCATGATGACCTCGCTGTGCAGGGGAAGGCAGATGGTAGCATAGAGGTCGTAGGACATCGCCGGGAGTAGGGACAGCTCTGAACCGGAAAACAGAACTAGCTAGAAGACCAGGGTGGAACAGCCAGGAAGGAAATGCATTCATGGTCGGTCAGGGAGTTGTGGATGGATTTAGGGAAGGTGACGGAGATGGGGTAAAGGTCGAGGAAGGATAGGTTCCTGAGGAAGACGTACGTGGGGGTATCGAGGCGTCGGTCGAGGGCGGTGACGGGGATGATGAGGAGATTCCCCGTCAGGGCCTCCAGGTAGCCCAGGAAGAACAGCACAGCGTGGACCAGCTGCAGCTCCCGGACCTCCGAGAATCCCAGCAGGAGGAATTCCGTCACCTTGGTGACACTGAACATTTCACTTCACTTCACAAGTCACTTCACTTCTCTGTGCCTCAGTTATCTCATCTACGAAACAGAGTTTAAGACTGTGAGCCCTAGGTAGAAAAGGGACTGTGTCTGATCCGATTATCTTGTATCTACGCCAGCACCTAATACAGTGCCTGGCACATAGTATGTTTTTAGCGAATACCATTTGTAAAAAAGCCTCCATCCTCACACACCCAATGAGGTCTAGAGCCTTAATACAGTGTAAGGGCTCAGTAAATATGATCGAATGAATGAAAGGGCCAATGTTCCTCTCTCAGTCCCCTCGGAACCCAGAGTGGCTTCAGAGCCGTATGAATTGGCGACAGGGGTAGGGGCAGAGGAAAACTGAGATCTGAAAATAAAAATACACCCTAAACGATGGAATCAGACCAAGAGGGAACATAGCTGAAAATGGGAAGGTCCCGGATAAAGAGTCACCTCAGGTTTAATTCATTCATTCGTTTTTATTGATCGCTTACTGTGTGTAGAGCACTGTACTAAGCGCTTGGCTCTTGACTTAATTTCCTGTGTTAGAGATATTTTCTGGATTAGAGAAGCAGCGAAGCCAGGTGGATAGAGCACAGACCTGGGAGTCAAAACAACCTGGGTTCTAATCCCACTTCTGTCACTTGTCTGCTGTGTGATCTTGGGCAAGTCACTTCACTTGTCTGTGCCTCAGTTCCCTCATATGTAAAGTGGGAATTGAGGCTGCGAGCCCCACGTGGGACAGGGACTGTGTTCAACCCGATTTTCTTGTATCCATCTCAGCGCTTAATACAGTGCCTGGCACATGGTAAGTAATTAACAAATACCAAAATTATTGTTATTATTATTATTATTATTTTCATTATTATAGTCCAAGAGGCCCCATCCAGTATGGGGTCTGAACTGTCCGAATATCCCTAAATCCACCTAGATCCACTCTGCCTTCCACTACCCAAGCAGGAACAAAGAGAATCACATGTGTAGAATTCCTCTTCACCCCTTGTTTTTAGATTGTGAGCTCCTGTTTGGGATGAGGCCTTACCTAATCTTTTCTTTCAAAGCTTGTTGTACAGTGTTCTGCACATCGTAGTGGCTCAGGAAAAGCCACTGTGTAGCAAAAATAAACAGCTCTGTCAGGGGATATGGAGACTGATTTTCATTTTTCACTGATCCGACCCTGTCCATCCCCTCCACCCACCCAGGAGATCCGGGAGATGGAGAAAGATGGAGACGCCGGGGGGAGAGCAATGGTTAGGGGGAGATGTGAGGAGACAGGCGAGCTGTCTCTATTTCTCTGTCACCGCCGGCCCACCCGGGTGGGTGGGATGGAGAGAGATGGGGAGTGAGATGGGGAGAGCTGGTAGGTAGGATGGAAAGAGATAGTGGGTGAGATGGGGAAAGCTGATGAAACGTTTTTAAGCCAATGGTCAAGAGCTGTTGGAGAGAAGGCACTGTACTAAATGTGTGGGAGAATCCAATACAACAAAGTTGTTGGACATGTTCCCCGCCCGCAACAAGCCTACCATCGAGAGGGGGAGACAGACATTAATATAAATGCATAATTAATGTTCTGCAATTTAAATGTATGTATATAAATGCTGGGGGGAGGGTTAAGCGTGGGGCAAAGATCCGATCACCCAAAAGTCCCAGATCCAAGTGCCAAAATGATGCAAAAGGGAGAGCCAGGAAAAAGAAGCCGTATTCAGGAAACTTATCTAAGAGATGTGACGTTAATAAGACTTCAAAGATGGAGAGACAGGTCTTCTGGTGTACATGGCGGGGCAGTTCCAAGTCAGGAGCAGGGTATGGGAAAGGTGTCAGCGGTCAGATAGACAAGAGCGGGGCACGGTGAATAAGCTATCATTACAGGAGCGAAGAGTGTGGGCTAGGCTGTAGTGGGGCAAGATGAACATGAAAGCTACTGACCCAGGAAATCAGGAGGAACCAGTGTGTTTACAGATTGGGCTGGCCGCCTCGACTCCTTTCTGTGAGATAGAAGCCACCAAGGACCGGAAAGACTCCGGTGAGTCCATTGTACGATGCACACAGACTCCTCTAAAGAGCTTTGCCCTCGTCTCCTCTTGGGAATCACCCACAGATGACCCAGGAGCTTTAGTAAAGAAAGAAGATTTCCCCATCTGAAGAGACTCTCGGCTCCTTGAGAAAGAGAGAACAGGGGTGGGGGAAGGGATTTGTGCCCTCTCCCATTTTGGAAGGCTCGGAGACACTGAGGAATCAGAGGAATGCCGACGGGACCGGAAACCAGGGGAGACCAGAGAATCCCAACTTGGGCATGACCTGGTGACTCTGAGCCGGGTGTTCGTTATGGACAGGAAACGCGTTTGCTAATTCTGTTGTATTATACTCTCCCAGTCGCTTAGTACAGTGCTCTGCGCATCGTAAGCCCTCAGTAAATGTGATTGAGTAAGTGAGTGAGGAGAGGTTGTGGTGAGGAGAAGGTGTTCACCTTGGGAAATTCAAGGGAAACAAATGATAATATCAGGAGGGCACTTAAGAGATGAAGAGAGTTGTAATCTTACACAACCACCCCCGCCTGATCGAAGCCTTACCGAAGGCCCGACTCCTCCAAGAGGTCTTCCTTGAATAAGCCCTACTTTACATTTCTCCCCCTCTTTTCTGTGTCACCCTGATTTGCTCCCTTCATTCACCCCACCCTCAGTCACGCATCACATATGTATATATCCCTTATTCATTTATTTATATCTATGTCTGTCTCCCCTTCTAGACTCAGATCGTTGTGGTCAGGGAATGTGTCTATTATATGGTGGCATTTTACTCTCCCAAGTGCTTAATTCAGTGCTCTACACCGAGTAAAGGCTGAATAAATACGATTGATTGACCTGATGGATTTGGAGTGGGGAGGTGTTCCAGACCAGTAGAATGGCTTGAGCTAGGGGTCAAAAAGCAGCATGGCCATAATCTGGGAATCAGAAGGAACTTGGTATGGTACCAATTTCTGGCTGGGTGACCTCAGGCCAGTTGCTTCACTTCTCTGGGCCTCAGTTCCTCTGTTGTCCCTGCTCTTTAGACTGTGAGCCTCATGTGGGACACTTGTCTCCTTTGTGACCTTGGGCAAGCCACTCAACTTCTCTCTACCTCATTTACCTCATCTGTAAAATAGGGATTAAGACTGTGAGCCCCACGTGGGACAATCTGATTACCTAGTATAGACTCCAGCTCTTAGAACAGTGCTTGGCACATAGTAAGAGCTTAACAAATACCATTATTACCATTATTATCGTAATCAGTATTATTAGTAGTAGTATTATGAGGTGCTTCTGGCACAGAGCGTGACGTGACTTGCCCAAAATCACACAGGAGACGAGTGGCAGAGCAAGGAGCCAGAGAACCCTGTTGGAATAGAAAGGGACCGGAGGGAGTAGTGATGGTGAAGTAAAGCCCTTGTTATGATTATTACTTCCTGCATTTATTCAGGACATACACTGGGCTAAACACCATTCCAAACTCTGAAGGTGATAAGGGAGACTGTACCCTTATAGACACCAGACTGTAATCTTGCTGTGGGCGGGGAATTTGTCAGTTATATCGTCATATTGTACTCTCCATAGCACTTAGTCCAGTGCTCTGCACACGGTAAGCGCTCAAGAAATACAATTCATTCAGTCATTCTTTCAGTCGTTTTTATTGAGTGCTTACTGTGTGCCGAGCACTGTCCTAGCGCTTGGGAAGTACAGTTCAACAACAAATAGGGACAGTCCCTGCCCACCACGGGCTCACAGTCTACAAAGGGCGAGACAGACATCAAAACAAGTAAACAGGTATCCATAACATCATTATAATTAAATAGAATTATAGCTAAATGCACATCATTAATAAAAAAATACAATTAGTATAAATACGTACATATATACACAAGAGCTATGGGGCAGGGAGCGGATAGAGCAAAGGAAGGGAAGGGAGAGGCGGCAGATGAAAAGGAGGGCTTAGTCTGAGAAGGCCTCCTGGAGAAGGTGAGTTTTCAGTAGGGCTTTGAAGGGGGGTAGTGTGCTAGTTTGGCGGATTTGAGGAGGGAAGGGCGTTTCAGGCCAGAGGATTTGACTGAATGACTGGCTGGCTGAGAGTAAACAGATAGGGCATTGTCCCTGACCCACATGGGGCTTCCAGGCCAATACTTGGGGAGAGCAGATAAAACCTCTCCATTTTACAGACCAGAAAACCTAGGCACCAAGGGAATGTGACTTGCCCAAGGTCTCCGGACAAAAGCAGGGCAGAGATCAGAACCCAAATCTACTAACAAGCCCGTGTCCTTTCCACTAGGGCACTCTTCTGCCTCTCGGACTATCAATGTACCCCAGTATTTATCACGGTGCCTGACATAATCTCCGCATCATCGCCGTCACCGCCCTCGACCGGCACCTCCACACTCCCATGTAATTCTTCCTAAGGAATCTGTCCGTCCCCGACCTCTGCCTCATATCCGTCACCGTCCCAAAATCCACCCACAACCCCTTATCCGACTCTAGAAAAATCTCCCTCCTGAGCTCTGTCACACAAGTCTTTTCCGTGGTCTGGTTTGCCGGCTCAGAGCTGTTTGTCCTCACGAATATGTCCTACGACCACTATGCTGCCATCTGTCTCCCCCGAGCTGCGAGATCGTCATGGCCCCCGGGGTCTGGGGAAGATGGCCGCCTCCTCCTGGCTCAGCAGGGGAGTGTTTGGAATCTTGCTGAGAGCTTCTCCTTGTTTTTCCGCAGATACACAGCGCTTCACGAATTCTTCTGCGATATCCCCTCCTTAGTAAAGGTCTTTTGCTCTGACACGATTTTGACGCGATCATGACCAGCAGTGGTTCCCTGGGGGGGCGGGGGTGGGGGCCGTGTCTTGGCCTCCATCCTCATCTCGTACATGCTCATCTTTCAGACTATGCTGATGATGCCGGCCACCGAAAGCCAGGCCAAAACCTTCTCCACCTGCTTGCCCCACCTCGGCGTCACCGCTGTTTTATTTACCACAGCTTCCTCCTTCCACTTGAAGCCGCCGTCCCTCTCCCTCTTGAAGCCATGCCTGCTGGTGTCAGTGCTCTATGCCATGGTGCCCCGGCCCTGAACCACCTCCTCTATAGCCTGAGGAACTGTGACGTGAAGGCCTCCCTGGGGATGGTCCTGAGGAGGTGATGTCTTTCCTGGAAATAAAACCGGATTCCGCCATCATTGAACTTTTGAAGAGGCCGTGGTCCTGTTTAGACAACTGGTCACGAGGAAAGTCACTGGCCTTTGAGACTGTCAGGATTAGGTGACACCTCCAGTTGAAACCATGGGCCTTATCATCTCATCTGACCCGAGATGAGATTCATTCCACCGTATTTATTGAGTGCTTTCTTTGTGCAGAGCGCTGTACTAAGCACTTATAACACCACTCATCCCCCTTCGGCCACCTGCTCTGGTATAATCATCACCCCATCACCACCTCAATCAATCAATGGTATTTTCTGAGTGCTTACTGTGAGCAGAGCACTGAACAGAGCACTTGGGAGATCACAGGGCAGTAGAGTAAGATACAGTTCCTCCCCACAGTAAGCTTACAGCGGAGAGGAATTAGTCAATAAATCGTGATTATTGAACCCTTACTATGTGCAGAGCACTGTACCAAGTGTTTGGGAGAGGACAACATAAAAATGTAACAGACACATTCCCTGCGCTCAACGAGAAGTCTAGAGGAGGAGACAGATATAGAACCCTGGTTTCCTCACTCTCTGTCCTGTGCCTTCTCCACCTGGCCACGCTGCCTCCCTATCTACTTCCAGTGCTTAGCACAGTGCTTTGGAATTTGGTAGAGAAGCAGCGTGTATTAGTTGAAACAGCACGGGTTTGGGAGTCAGAGGATGTGGGTTCTAATCCTCGCTCTGCCACTTATCAGCTGTGTGACCTTGAGCAAGTCACCTAACTTCTCTGTGCCTCAGTTACCTCGTCTGTAAAATGGGGATGAAGACTGTGAGCCCCTCGTGGGACAAGTTGAGTACTTCGTATCTACCCCAGAATTTAGAACAGTGCTTGGCACATATAAAGCCCTTAACAAATGCCATTATCATTAATATTATCGTCATTGACTTCCTGGCTCCATCTCTCCCTACTTCCCACAAGACTCCAAACGTCTTCGATCTGATCGGGTCAGGGGCACAAGAGCAAACCGGTAGAAGGAGAGGAATAAAGTTAAGGTGACAACACATCCATCTGATTCTCTCTGACCTCATTATCCCCTTCCTTTCCATATGTCGACCTTGATTCTCTTCATCCTCCTCAGTCTCCTCTAACTCCATCCTCCCTACAAGCAGAAGCAGCGGGGCCTAGTGGATAGAGCTCGGGCCAGGGAGTTGGAAGACCATTGATTCTAATCCCAACTCTGCCACTTGTCTGCTGTGTGACCTGGGACAAGTCACTGAATTTCCTTCTTCCTCAATTACCTCATCTATGAAATGGGGATTAAGCCTGTGAGCCCCATTTGGGACAGTAACTGTGTCCAACCTGATGTAGCTTGTTTGTAACCCGGTGCTTAGTACAGTGCCTGGCACACAGTCAGCATTTAAACACCATAAAATTTTAAAAAGCAAAAGGTGGGCAGAAGGGTCTCCCCAGTGTTTTAACCTGCAGAATGGAGAAGCTGGCCAACCGACAAAACTGTTGATGAGCTGCCACTTCCCCTTCTTGGTGTCATTTCGCTGACCCTCTGAACTATTTGTGAAAGATAAAATTATCACATTTAATGTGTTTTATCGCTCATTACCCCCACTGCAGCTATTAGACTGAGGCAGTGAGGCCCAGTGGAAAGACCATGGATCAGAAGGCCTGGGTTCTGAACCCCTCAATAACGTGCCTGATGGGTGACATTGGGCAAGTAACTTCACTTCTCTGTGCCTCAGTTCCCTCATCTATGGAATGAGAATGTGAGCCCTCTGTTTGTTAGGGAAAGTCTCTATATGTTGCCAACTTGTACTTCCCAAACGCTTAGTACAGTGCTCTGCACACAGTAAGCGCTTAATAAATATGATTGAGTGAATGAATGCATATCTATTTTGCCTCGAATTGTGAGCTCTGCTTGGAACAGAGACCGTGTCTGACCTGACTATCTTGTATTTTCGCCAGCACTATGAGCAGTGCTTGATATGTAGTAAGGGCTTAACAAATGCCACAGTTTTGTAGAGTGTGGCGAGAAATTGGATTTTAGTTCCTAAGCACTTCATACAGTCCACTGCAGATTGTAAACACCTCAAGGACAGGAATTGTGTCTACCACAGCAATACTACTCTCCAAAACACTTACTATAGCTCTCCGGAAACAATAGGTGCTCAGAAAGTATCCAATAGGCCACACTAAGAAGTAGCGTGACCTAGTTGATAGGTACCAGGCCTGGGAACCAGAAGGACCTGAGTTTTAATCCTGACTCTGCAAATGTCTGCTGTGTGTCCTGGTGCAAATGGCTTGACTTCTCTGTGCCTTAGTAACTTCATCTATAAAAATGGAGATTTAGACTCTGAGCCCCACTTTGGGACAGGGACTGAATCCGACCTGATTATCTTGTATCTTCCCCAAGGCTTAGAACCGTGCTTAGCACATTGTAAGTGCTTAATAAATACCACATTTATCATTATTATTATCATCCCTGTGATGATCACAGTGCTTGGCACAGAGTAAGACCTGCCAGGTCTTACTTTATTTATCTCCTCTCCCAGCCCACAGCACTTCTGTCCATAACTGTAATTTCTTAATTTATTCATACTAATGTCTGTCACACCCTCTAGACCATAAGCTCATTGTGCGCAGAGAATGTGTCTGTTTAATGTTATGTCGTACTATCCCAAGCACTTGATATAGTGCTTTGCACACAGTAAGTGCGCAATAAATACGATTGAATGAAAAAATGAATGCATGAAAGTAAGTGCTTAATAGAGTACTCAGAAATAGTAAGCACTCAATAATAATAATAATAATGGTGTTTGTTAAGTGCTTACTATGTGCTAAGCAGTGTTCTAAGCGCTGGGGTAGATACAGGGTAATCAGGTTGTCCCACATGGGGCCTCACACTTTTAATCCCCATTTTACGGATGAGGTAACGGAGTCACAGAGAAGTAAAGTGACCTGTCCGAAGTCATACAGCTCATAAGTGACAGCGCCGGGATTAGAACCCACATCCTCTGACTCTCAAAACCGCGTTCTGTCCACTAAGCCAGGCAGCTCAGTAAATACCATTGATTGATTGTGGGCAGGAAACGCGTTTGCTAATTCTATTGTATTGTACTCTCTCAAATATTAGTACAGAGGTCTGCACATAGTAAGCACTCAATAGATACCATTGATTCATTCAGTCACTGATTGTGGACAAGGAATGGGTCTGCTAATTCTATTGTATCATACTCTCCAAGCGATAGAACAGTGCTCAACACATAGCAAGCACTCAATAAATACCACTAACTGTTTGACTGACTGCAAGGCCATCTACTCCCCCCCTTGCTAGATTGCCATGTAGACTGTAAGCTCGACGTAGGAAGCGAGTGTGTCAACCAATTCTGCTGTATGGGACTCTTCCATGTGCTTGGTACAGTAAGTGTTCAATAAACACCACAGATCTATCGATTGATTGATTCCTTGTGGGCAGGGAATGTGTCCACCATATCTGATATATTATCCTCTCCCATGCATTTAGTACTGTGCTTTGCACGCAGTAAGCACCCCATAAACACAATAGATTGGTGGATCGATTGACCACATGAAGAACTTCACTTAAACTCTCCACAGATCTGGATGTCATGTACAGGTGTGAGGGGTGTTTCTGAGGGCCAAACCCCACTCTAAGATGTAAGAGTAAGAGAAGTCTATAAGGACTCGGGATGTCTGCTAATGCTGTTACACTCCCAGCTGGCGCACTCGCTCCTCTAATGCCAACCTTCTCACTGGACCTCCAGCTTTGTACGTATTTATTATTCTATTTATTTTATTCATGACGCGTATATGTCTATAATTCTATTCATCTATTTTAATGCTATTGATGCCTGTCTCCTTGTTTTGTTTTGTTATCTGTCTCCCCTTTCTAGTCTGGGAACCCGTTGCTGAGTAAGGATTGTCTCTATCTGTTGCCGAATTGTACTTTCCAAGTGCTTAGTACAGTACTCTGTACACAGTAAGCGCTCAATGAATACGACTGAATGAATGAATGGATGAATGAATTAATGAAAATCTCATTGCGAACATCCTGCCTCTGTCCTGGAACGCTCTTCCTCTTCACATAATAATAATGATGGTATTTATTATACACTTACTATGTGCCTAGCACTGACGCTGGCGTAGCTACAGATAATCTGGTTGTCCCACATGGGCCTCACAGTCTTAATCTCCATTTTACAGAGGAGTTTAACTGAAGCACAGGGAAGTTAAGTAACTTGCCCAAGGTCACACAGCAGACGGGTGGGGGAGCCGGGATTAGAACCCACATCCTCTGAATCCCAAGCCCATGCTCTTGCCACTAGGCCACACTGCTTCTCTTTATATCCAACAATCACTCTGCCCTCCTTTAAAGCTTTATAGAAGGCCCATCTCCTCCAAGAGGCCTTTCCTGACTGAGCCCTCCTTTCTTCTTCTCCCACTCCCTTCTGCATTACCCTGACCCGTTCCCTTTCTTCATACCCTCACAGCCCCACGGCACTGCTTTCCATATCTGTAATTGATTTATTTATTTCAATGTCTGTCTTCCCCTCAAGACTGTAAACTCGTTGTTGGCAGGAAATGTGACTGTTTATTGTTATATTGTACTCTCCCAAGCACTTACGGCAGTGCTCTGCACACAGCAAGCACTCAATAAATACAATTGACTCACTAATTGACTGACCACTTTAAGAGGTAAAAGTAAGGAAATGACCGACAACACATCCTGGTGAGAATTCGACCCTCTCCTGCTTGTCATGAAACTGTGGGCCCTATATGGGACAGGGTCTGTGTCCAACTCAATTTGCTCCTATCCAGCTCAACGCTTAGTACAATGCCTGACAAGTAGTAAGCGCTTAACAAATGCCATCGTTATTATTATTAATGTCTTTGGTGGTCACATCATCCACTCATCCAGTCTCCCCTCAGCCTCACCCAGAGTCCTCCACTCCGGGGACTGGGAACCAAAATAAGTCAACCGCCAACAAAGAAACCGAGGAAATTCCAGAGCAGAATCCGATAATTCCGCCTCCTAAGTGCCCCCTGAGGCCCATCCTGGAAGAAACAGACCCATCCCTAGCAGGGGCTTCTCCAAGCTTTGCCTCTGCACTCCTGAAACTTCTCATCCACGGCAAATACATCAGTCGGTTACTTAAGTATGAGTGAGAAGCCATCTCCCTGACAGGTGGGCTGTGCGGTCGATTCCAGAGGAAGCCGAGTCTCTGATTTATTCTCCGTTATTCTCCCGCAGCAGGACCACCTAA
Source organism: Tachyglossus aculeatus (assembly GCF_015852505.1). Taxonomy (NCBI): domain Eukaryota; kingdom Metazoa; phylum Chordata; class Mammalia; order Monotremata; family Tachyglossidae; genus Tachyglossus; species Tachyglossus aculeatus. The sequence goes on from NW_024044829.1 coordinate 955,357, forward strand.
CTCAAATAACCGCCCCTGAGGAACGCATGCATGTAGGTGCCTTTCTGTTGTTTTTTAGTGATATTTGTTAAGCTCTTACTAGGTCCCAGGCACTGCACTAAGTGCTGGAGTGTATTAGGTCAAGATAATTAGGTTGGGTACTGTCCCTATCCCACATGGAACTTACTGAGGGAGGTCAGTAATTGAATCCCCATTTTAGAGAAGAAGAAACAGGTGCACATAGAAGTAAACTGACTTTTCCAAGGTCACAGAGCAGGCAAGAGGCAGAGCTGGAATTAGAACCCAGTCCTCCGACTCCCAGGACCGGGTTTTCCTAGTAGACCACTCTAGGAATGATAATGTCTCCCTCTAGCTCATAGGGATGCTGTAAGATCAAAGATTGGATGAACAACCTGAGATGTTTTCGGAAAAGAAGTGTTATGAAATACCCGCAATAATTGCTATACACTATATATAATAATATAACATTGAGTGCTATGCAGAAAAATGACATTTATTTGCTTACTAGGGGCTACTTACTAGGGGCTAAGTGCTGAAGTAGATGCAAGATAAAAATGAAATCTTGTAACAAGGAATGGGGGTGGGCTAATCTTTATGTTTGTGTGTGTGTGTGTGTGTGTGTGTGTGTGTGTGTGCGCGCGCGCGTTATTTGTAAAGCGCTTGCTATGTGCCAGGCATTGTATTAAGCGCTGGGATAGGTTCAAGCTAATCATTTCGGACATAGTCGCTGTCCCACGAGTGGCACAAAATCTTAATCCTCATTTTACTGATGAAGGAGCTGAGGCACAAATAACTGAAGTAACGTGCCCAAAGTGATACAACAAGTAAATGAAAGAGGTGGGATTGAAGTCAGAACCCTAATCCTCTGACTCCCAAAGCCCAAGAACTTTCCACCGGGCCATCCTGTAACCAATCAATATCATTTACCATGGACAGAGTATTGTGTGCTTGGGAGAACACGAAAGAGTTAGAAGATACGAACCCCCCTCCTTGTCACCCTACTCACACACCTCGGGGATTTACAGCCAAATGAGTAATTACCTCTGTAGCTCCATTTCCCACAGTGCTCTGCACCCAGTAAATTCTCAATATACACCATAAATTGATCTACCAATCAGAGGATTTGGGGACATGTAGCAAGAACCAGAAGGACCTGGATTCTAATTCCAGTTCCACCACTTGCCTGCTGCCTGACTTTGGGCATGTCACTTAATTTCTCTGGGCCTCAGTTAACCAAACTGTAAAATGGGGAGATAAAGGATTAACTTGATTAGTTTGCTTCGTTCACAGCACCTACTACAGTGTCTGGTCCATAGTAAGTGCATAGCAACAAGAAGAAGCAGGAGAAAGAATCAGAAGTAGTCAAGGGTGTGTCTGTAAACAGACTGGCCTTTGTCCCAGCAGAAACTGGCCTTCCTAGACTAAATCCCCCTTTTCCTCAGCTCTCCCTCCAGTCCGCATCACCTCACCTCCCTCCCTTCGCTCTTAGCCCCCAACTCCGGACCCCACAGAACATATGTATAGATGTATAATTCTATTTATTTATATTGATGCCTGTATAATTGTTTTGATGTGTTTGTATCTATAATTTTATTTATTTATATTGATGCCTGCTTACTTGTTTTAATGTCTGTCTCCTCTCTCTTAGACTGT